>NW_020527252.1:0-31467 GCF_003368295.1 Carassius auratus | reverse complement strand
ATGGGTTAAATGCAGAGCAAAAATTCTGAGTATGGGCACCATACTTTGGCTGAAATGTAAACTGCACTCACAGTCCTAACTTAAGTTTTTGTGCATATAACTTCTAACACATTAAAAACTGTCTTACAGCATTGCAGAAAACATTGTATTTCATAAGGCATAAGCATCTTTCAGTTTGGCAAGATTTGCACTGAATACTGAATGAAACAGCTTTCTCTATAGAGAGAAAAGCTTTTGAGCAGATTTGGGCTTGATTTCACTTCATTTGAACAGAGGCACTATTTCAACATTACTGGACTCAGAAAGCTGTAAACTGACAATCTTGATCATTGAAGTCCTAACATAAGTTTTTGTGCATATAACTTCTAACACATTAAAAACTGTCTTACAGCATTGCAGAAAACATTGTATTTCATAAGGCATAAGCATCTTTCAGTTTGGCAAGATTTGCACTGAATATTGAATGAAACAGCTTTCTCTAATAGAGAGAAAAGCTTTTGAGCAGATTTGGGCTTGATTTCACTTCATTTGAACAGAGGCACTATTTCAACATTACTGGACTCAGAAAGCTGTAAACTGACAATCTTGATCATTGAAGTCCTAACATAAGTTTTTGTGCATATAACTTCTAACACATTAAAAACTGTCTTACAGCATTGCAGAAAACATTGTATTTCATAAGGCATAAGCATCTTTCAGTTTGGCAAGATTTGCACTGAATATTGAATGAAACAGCTTTCTCTAATAGAGAGAAAAGCTTTTGAGCAGATTTGGGCTTGATTTCACTTCATTTGAACAGAGGCACTATTTCAACATTACTGGACTCAGAAAGCTGTAAACTGACAATCTTGATCATTGAAGTCCTAACATAAGTTTTTGTGCATATAACTTCTAACACATTAAAAACTGTCTTACAGCATTGCAGAAAACATTGTATTTCATAAGGCATAAGCATCTTTCAGTTTGGCAAGATTTGCACTGAATATTGAATGAAACAGCTTTCTCTAATAGAGAGAAAAGCTTTTGAGCAGATTTGGGCTTGATTTCACTTCATTTGAACAGAGGCACTATTTCAACATTACTGGACTCAGAAAGCTGTAAACTGACAATCTTGATCATTGAAGTCCTAACATAAGTTTTTGTGCATATAACTTCTAACACATTAAAAACTGTCTTACAGCATTGCAGAAAACATTGTATTTCATAAGGCATAAGCATCTTTCAGTTTGGCAAGATTTGCACTGAATACTGAATGAAACAGCTTTCTCTAATAGAGAGAAAAGCTTTTGAGCAGATTTGGGCTTGATTTCACTTCATTTGAACAGAGGCACTATTTCAACATTACTGGACTCAGAAAGCTGTAAACTGACAATCTTGATCATTGAAGTCCTAACATAAGTTTTTGTGCATATAACTTCTAACACATTAAAAACTGTCTTACAGCATTGCAGAAAACATTGTATTTCATAAGGCATAAGCATCTTTCAGTTTGGCAAGATTTGCACTGAATACTGAATGAAACAGCTTTCTCTAATAGAGAGAAAAGCTTTTGAGCAGATTTGGGCTTGATTTCACTTCATTTGAACAGAGGCACTATTTCAACATTACTGGACTCAGAAAGCTGTAAACTGACAATCTTGATCATTGAAGTCCTAACATAAGTTTTTGTGCATATAACTTCTAACACATTAAAAACTGTCTTACAGCATTGCAGAAAACATTGTATTTCATAAGGCATAAGCATCTTTCAGTTTGGCAAGATTTGCACTGAATACTGAATGAAACAGCTTTCTCTAATAGAGAGAAAAGCTTTTGAGCAGATTTGGGCTTGATTTCACTTCATTTGAACAGAGGCACTATTTCAACATTACTGGACTCAGAAAGCTGTAAACTGACAATCTTGATCATTGAAGTCCTAACATAAGTTTTTGTGCATATAACTTCTAACACATTAAAAACTGTCTTACAGCATTGCAGAAAACATTGTATTTCATAAGGCATAAGCATCTTTCAGTTTGGCAAGATTTGCACTGAATACTGAATGAAACAGCTTTCTCTAATAGAGAGAAAAGCTTTTGAGCAGATTTGGGCTTGATTTCACTTCATTTGAACAGAGGCACTATTTCAACATTACTGGACTCAGAAAGCTGTAAACTGACAATCTTGATCATTGAAGTCCTAACATAAGTTTTTGTGCATATAACTTCTAACACATTAAAAACTGTCTTACAGCATTGCAGAAAACATTGTATTTCATAAGGCATAAGCATCTTTCAGTTTGGCAAGATTTGCACTGAATATTGAATGAAACAGCTTTCTCTATTAGAGAGACAAGCTTTTGAGCAGATTTGGGCTTGATTTCACTTCATTTGAACAGAGGCACTATTTCAACATTACTGGACTCAGAAAGCTGTAAACTGACAATCTTGATCATTGAAGTCCTAACATAAGTTTTTGTGCATATAACTTCTAACACATTAAAAACTGTCTTACAGCATTGCAGAAAACATTGTATTTCATAAGGCATAAGCATCTTTCAGTTTGGCAAGATTTGCACTGAATACTGAATGAAACAGCTTTCTCTAATAGAGAGAAAAGCTTTTGAGCAGATTTGGGCTTGATTTCACTTCATTTGAACAGAGGCACTATTTCAACATTACTGGACTCAGAAAGCTGTAAACTGACAATCTTGATCATTGAAGTCCTAACATAAGTTTTTGTGCATATAACTTCTAACACATTAAAAACTGTCTTACAGCATTGCAGAAAACATTGTATTTCATAAGGCATAAGCATCTTTCAGTTTGGCAAGATTTGCACTGAATACTGAATGAAACAGCTTTCTCTAATAGAGAGAAAAGCTTTTGAGCAGATTTGGGCTTGATTTCACTTCATTTGAACAGAGGCACTATTTCAACATTACTGGACTCAGAAAGCTGTAAACTGACAATCTTGATCATTGAAGTCCTAACATAAGTTTTTGTGCATATAACTTCTAACACATTAAAAACTGTCTTACAGCATTGCAGAAAACATTGTATTTCATAAGGCATAAGCATCTTTCAGTTTGGCAAGATTTGCACTGAATACTGAATGAAACAGCTTTCTCTATAGAGAGAAAAGCTTTTGAGCAGATTTGGGCTTGATTTCACTTCATTTGAACAGAGGCACTATTTCAACATTACTGGACTCAGAAAGCTGTAAACTGACAATCTTGATCATTGAAGTCCTAACATAAGTTTTTGTGCATATAACTTCTAACACATTAAAAACTGTCTTACAGCATTGCAGAAAACATTGTATTTCATAAGGCATAAGCATCTTTCAGTTTGGCAAGATTTGCACTGAATACTGAATGAAACAGCTTTCTCTAATAGAGAGAAAAGCTTTTGAGCAGATTTGGGCTTGATTTCACTTCATTTGAACAGAGGCACTATTTCAACATTACTGGACTCAGAAAGCTGTAAACTGACAATCTTGATCATTGAAGTCCTAACATAAGTTTTTGTGCATATAACTTCTAACACATTAAAAACTGTCTTACAGCATTGCAGAAAACATTGTATTTCATAAGGCATAAGCATCTTTCAGTTTGGCAAGATTTGCACTGAATACTGAATGAAACAGCTTTCTCTAATAGAGAGAAAAGCTTTTGAGCAGATTTGGGCTTGATTTCACTTCATTTGAACAGAGGCACTATTTCAACATTACTGGACTCAGAAAGCTGTAAACTGACAATCTTGATCATTGAAGTCCTAACATAAGTTTTTGTGCATATAACTTCTAACACATTAAAAACTGTCTTACAGCATTGCAGAAAACATTGTATTTCATAAGGCATAAGCATCTTTCAGTTTGGCAAGATTTGCACTGAATATTGAATGAAACAGCTTTCTCTATAGAGAGAAAAGCTTTTGAGCAGATTTGGGCTTGATTTCACTTCATTTGAACAGAGGCACTATTTCAACATTACTGGACTCAGAAAGCTGTAAACTGACAATCTTGATCATTGAAGTCCTAACATAAGTTTTTGTGCATATAACTTCTAACACATTAAAAACTGTCTTACAGCATTGCAGAAAACATTGTATTTCATAAGGCATAAGCATCTTTCAGTTTGGCAAGATTTGCACTGAATATTGAATGAAACAGCTTTCTCTATAGAGAGAAAAGCTTTTGAGCAGATTTGGGCTTGATTTCACTTCATTTGAACAGAGGCACTATTTCAACATTACTGGACTCAGAAAGCTGTAAACTGACAATCTTGATCATTGAAGTCCTAACATAAGTTTTTGTGCATATAACTTCTAACACATTAAAAACTGTCTTACAGCATTGCAGAAAACATTGTATTTCATAAGGCATAAGCATCTTTCAGTTTGGCAAGATTTGCACTGAATACTGAATGAAACAGCTTTCTCTATAGAGAGAAAAGCTTTTGAGCAGATTTGGGCTTGATTTCACTTCATTTGAACAGAGGCACTATTTCAACATTACTGGACTCAGAAAGCTGTAAACTGACAATCTTGATCATTGAAGTCCTAACATAAGTTTTTGTGCATATAACTTCTAACACATTAAAAACTGTCTTACAGCATTGCAGAAAACATTGTATTTCATAAGGCATAAGCATCTTTCAGTTTGGCAAGATTTGCACTGAATACTGAATGAAACAGCTTTCTCTATTAGAGAGACAAGCTTTTGAGCAGATTTGGGCTTGATTTCACTTCATTTGAACAGAGGCACTATTTCAACATTACTGGACTCAGAAAGCTGTAAACTGACAATCTTGATCATTGAAGTCCTAACATAAGTTTTTGTGCATATAACTTCTAACACATTAAAAACTGTCTTACAGCATTGCAGAAAACATTGTTGTTCATAAGGCATAAGCATCTTTCAGTTTGGCAAGATTTGCACTGAATATTGAATGAAACAGCTTTCTCTAATAGAGAGAAAAGCTTTTGAGCAGATTTGGGCTTGATTTCACTTCATTTGAACAGAGGCACTATTTCAACATTACTGGACTCAGAAAGCTGTAAACTGACAATCTTGATCATTGAAGTCCTAACATAAGTTTTTGTGCATATAACTTCTAACACATTAAAAACTGTCTTACAGCATTGCAGAAAACATTGTATTTCATAAGGCATAAGCATCTTTCAGTTTGGCAAGATTTGCACTGAATATTGAATGAAACAGCTTTCTCTATTAGAGAGACAAGCTTTTGAGCAGATTTGGGCTTGATTTCACTTCATTTGAACAGAGGCACTATTTCAACATTACTGGACTCAGAAAGCTGTAAACTGACAATCTTGATCATTGAAGTCCTAACATAAGTTTTTGTGCATATAACTTCTAACACATTAAAAACTGTCTTACAGCATTGCAGAAAACATTGTTGTTCATAAGGCATAAGCATCTTTCAGTTTGGCAAGATTTGCACTGAATATTGAATGAAACAGCTTTCTCTAATAGAGAGAAAAGCTTTTGAGCAGATTTGGGCTTGATTTCACTTCATTTGAACAGAGGCACTATTTCAACATTACTGGACTCAGAAAGCTGTAAACTGACAATCTTGATCATTGAAGTCCTAACATAAGTTTTTGTGCATATAACTTCTAACACATTAAAAACTGTCTTACAGCATTGCAGAAAACATTGTATTTCATAAGGCATAAGCATCTTTCAGTTTGGCAAGATTTGCACTGAATATTGAATGAAACAGCTTTCTCTATTAGAGAGACAAGCTTTTGAGCAGATTTGGGCTTGATTTCACTTCATTTGAACAGAGGCACTATTTCAACATTACTGGACTCAGAAAGCTGTAAACTGACAATCTTGATCATTGAAGTCCTAACATAAGTTTTTGTGCATATAACTTCTAACACATTAAAAACTGTCTTACAGCATTGCAGAAAACATTGTTGTTCATAAGGCATAAGCATCTTTCAGTTTGGCAAGATTTGCACTGAATACTGAATGAAACAGCTTTCTCTATAGAGAGACAAGCTTTTGAGCAGATTTGGGCTTGATTTCACTTCATTTGAACAGAGGCACTATTTCAACATTACTGGACTCAGAAAGCTGTAAACTGACAATCTTGATCATTGAAGTCCTAACATAAGTTTTTGTGCATATAACTTCTAACACATTAAAAACTGTCTTACAGCATTGCAGAAAACATTGTATTTCATAAGGCATAAGCATCTTTCAGTTTGGCAAGATTTGCACTGAATATTGAATGAAACAGCTTTCTCTATTAGAGAGACAAGCTTTTGAGCAGATTTGGGCTTGATTTCACTTCATTTGAACAGAGGCACTATTTCAACATTACTGGACTCAGAAAGCTGTAAACTGACAATCTTGATCATTGAAGTCCTAACATAAGTTTTTGTGCATATAACTTCTAACACATTAAAAACTGTCTTACAGCATTGCAGAAAACATTGTTGTTCATAAGGCATAAGCATCTTTCAGTTTGGCAAGATTTGCACTGAATATTGAATGAAACAGCTTTCTCTACTAGAGAGAAAAGCTTTTGAGCAGATTTGGGCTTGATTTCACTTCATTTGAACAGAGGCACTATTTCAACATTACTGGACTCAGAAAGCTGTAAACTGACAATCTTGATCATTGAAGTCCTAACATAAGTTTTTGTGCATATAACTTCTAACACATTAAAAACTGTCTTACAGCATTGCAGAAAACATTGTATTTCATAAGGCACAAGCATCTTTCAGTTTGGCAAGATTTGCACTGAATATTGAATGAAACAGCTTTCTCTATTAGAGAGACAAGCTTTTGAGCAGATTTGGGCTTGATTTCACTTCATTTGAACAGAGGCACTATTTCAACATTACTGGACTCAGAAAGCTGTAAACTGACAATCTTGATCATTGAAGTCCTAACATAAGTTTTTGTGCATATAACTTCTAACACATTAAAAACTGTCTTACAGCATTGCAGAAAACATTGTTGTTCATAAGGCATAAGCATCTTTCAGTTTGGCAAGATTTGCACTGAATACTGAATGAAACAGCTTTCTCTATTAGAGAGACAAGCTTTTGAGCAGATTTGGGCTAGATTTCACTTCATTTGAACAGAGGCACTATTTCAACATTACTGGACTCAGAAAGCTGTAAACTGACAATCTTGATCATTGAAGTCCTAACATAAGTTTTTGTGCATATAACTTCTAACACATTAAAAACTGTCTTACAGCATTGCAGAAAACATTGTTGTTCATAAGGCATAAGCATCTTTCAGTTTGGCAAGATTTGCACTGAATACTGAATGAAACAGCTTTCTCTATTAGAGAGACAAGCTTTTGAGCAGATTTGGGCTAGATTTCACTTCATTTGAACAGAGGCACTATTTCAACATTACTGGACTCAGAAAGCTGTAAACTGACAATCTTGATCATTGAAGTCCTAACATAAGTTTTTGTGCATATAACTTCTAACACATTAAAAACTGTCTTACAGCATTGCAGAAAACATTGTTGTTCATAAGGCAAAAGCATCTTTCAGTTTGGCAAGATTTGCACTGAATATTGAATGAAACAGCTTTCTCTAATAGAGAGAAAAGCTTTTGAGCAGATTTGGGCTTGATTTCACTTCATTTGAACAGATGCACTATTTCAACATTACTGGACTCAGAAAGCTGTAAACGGACAATCTTGATCATTGAAGTCCTAACATAAGTTTTTGTGCATATAACTTCTAACACATTAAAAACTGTCTTACAGCATTGCAGAAAACATTGTTGTTCATAAGGCATAAGCATCTTTCAGTTTGGCAAGATTTGCACTGAATATTGAATGAAACAGCTTTCTCTACTAGAGAGAAAAGCTTTTGAGCAGATTTGGGCTTGATTTCACTTCATTTGAACAGAGGCACTATTTCAACATTACTGGACTCAGAAAGCTGTAAACTGACAATCTTGATCATTGAAGTCCTAACATTAGTTTTTGTGTATATAACTTCTAACACATTAAAAACTGTTTTACAGCATTGCAGAAAACATTGTACTTCATAAGGCATAAGCATCTATCAGTTTGGCAAGATTTGCACTGAATACTGAATGAAACAGCTTCCTCTAATAGAGAGACAAGCTTTTGAGCAGATTTGGGCTAGATTTCACTTCATTTGAACAGAAGTACTGTTTCAGCATTACTGGACTCAGAAAGCTGTAAACTGACAATCTTGATCATTGAAGTCCTAACATAAGTTTTTGTGCATATAACTTCTAACACATTAAAAACTGTCTTACAGCATTGCAGAAAACATTGTATTTCATATGGCATAAGCATCTATCAGTTTGGCAAGATTTGCACTGAATACTGAATGAAACAGCTTTCTCTATTAGAGAGACAAGCTTTTGAGCAGATTTGGGCTAGATTTCACTTCATTTGAACAGAAGGACTATTTCAGCATTACTGGACTCAGAAAGCTGTAAACTGACAATCTTGATCATTGAAGTCCTAACATTAGTTTTTGTGTATATAACTTCTAACACATTAAAAACTGTTTTACAGCATTGCAGAAAACATTGTACTTCATAAGGCATAAGCATCTATCAGTTTGGCAAGATTTGCACTGAATACTGAATGAAACAGCTTTCTCTAATAGAGAGACAAGCTTTTGAGCAGATTTGGGCTTGATTTCACTTCATTTGAACAGAAACAGTATTTCAACATTTCTGGACTCAGAAAGCTGTAAACTGACAATCTTGATCATTGAAGTCCTAACATTAGTTTTTGTGTATATAACTTCTAACACATTAAAAACTGTTTTACAGCATTGCAGAAAACATTGTACTTCATAAGGCATAAGCATCTATCAGTTTGGCAAGATTTGCACTGAATACTGAATGAAACAGCTTTCTCTAATAGAGAGACAAGCTTTTGAGCAGATTTGGGCTAGATTTCACTTCATTTGAACAGAAGTACTATTTCAGCATTACTGGACTCAGAAAGCTGTAAACTGACAATCTTGATCATTGAAGTCCTAACATTAGTTTTTGTGCATATAACTTCTAACACATTAAAAACTGTTTTACACAACAAGTCCTCCAACTCATACGACCGTATGGGTCGTTTGTCACTATCCATAAATACGACCCACACGAGCGTTCTCTAAATTAGCGCCCCTATTGGCAACAGGAGGTATGATAAATGAACTTTCGCCTAAATGCATTGTGGGTTTATTTTAACATGTTTGCTATTTGCGTTTTGAATTGTTTGATTTAAACTCTCCCAGATGTTCGTGGATTTTGATGATATGGATTTTAGATGACTTCGAGACATGTACAGGTAAGGTTTTCTCCCGTCTCATAAAGTAGTCGATCGTTTATGAATAATATGAGTTTTTATTTTCAAATCGATACTGGACACTGTATGTCCTATTAAACCAGTTTGACGTTCAAATCATTTAATCGAAATCTGCAGCTTTATAAAGTTAGTTTTCATTGTGATATTCGTTTGAAATTCGCCTGTGGTGGAAAGAGGTCATGTAAAAGTCGCGCATTTACCATGTTTTTACCATAGTAACATGTCGCTGAACCATGTCACGTGTTATAAAACCTCAGTAACCACAACTCAATGTATCTCCCGTCATAACTGTAGTTTTACTTTGGTATTTGTAGTATAAACACGTTACCATGCTTTTCACCACAGTAACTGTGCTTATTGTGTACTCTTTAGTTAAGTAACACATTTGCCATGCCTTTAATACCTTTTTGTAATGTAATTGTGATTCAGTGTTTTTTTTCTTTTCAGTTTTGCAGTTTCTTCATATCACATACATCTCCAGCTCCTACAACAACATTCAGTGTCCAGCAGCTCTTTATGATGCTCTCTCTCTCTCTCTCTCTCTCTCTCTCTTTCTCTCTCACTCTCTCTCTCTCTCTCTCTCTCATTTTCCTTTCCTATTTTTCTGAACTGTAATTCATAAATAAGTCACACATATTTTTCTTTCTTTCTCTTGTTCATCATGGCATATTTTCACAGCTCAGAATCAGATTTTGATCAGTTCTTGTATTAACAGGGAACTTGTACTCGAAGCTCAACTTGAAGAAGTTTCCAGTGAAGATGAAGTCCTTCAAAGGTTCGACACAGGTAATGTTGAAGATATGTAGTTATAACTGATTTACTTTAATTAATTTATCCTTACTTTATGTTAATAACCTTCCTTATAGTCCTTCCTTTCAAATATTTTGTTCACAGATCATTTCTAACACACTGTCTAAACATGTATGTATTAAAACAACAACAACAACTTGTTACTTTTTCTTTATTCCAGCTGAAAAGGAAGACCATGGGCCTGTCAAACCTTGTTTGTGGAGAGGGATGAATTTGACCATCTTGTGTGTTTACGGAGAAGACCAAAAGCTGCTAAGGCAGATATTTCCAGAGGTACGTCTGTGTTGATCTGAGCACCTCGACAGAACTTTACTGCAGTTACATTTTGCACCGAATTTTATGTTTTTTACTTTTTTAAATACCTCACGACCCCATCAGTACAAACCCTGTGCTATGTCAAAGTATTAATAATTCAAACAATTTCAGCAAATTCATATGATATTGTACAAGCGTACTCTCCAGCTTTTCCTCCTGCTGTCATTGACCATCGCCTCAGCTCTCATGCAGACTGTGTCCATTTTAAGTAGTCAGAGCGTTATATCCTAAAGTTTATATTGAGTCCACTGTATTCTTTATTAGCACTGTCTTAACCCGTTCTAACAGTACATGATATTTGTCCACACCTCACAGTCTGCCTTTATTTCCATGTTGATTTTAATTGAACACGTCTGTTTAAAAGCAAGTCAGGAAATGCTGTGTAACTTGTCATGTGACACATCAGATCTTCAGTTAATTTGGCCAAATTAGATCATTTAAGGCTGTTCACACCAAGAATAGTAACTACAATAACTATTTTAGCATCCACACCAACATCAACCAATGATAAAGTTATGTTTATTAATATACACACTGCAGCGACGTTGATGTCTGCCACTTTAAATGATCAAGCTTTTGAAATGTGCATTTTGATTGGCTGTTTAATGTTCATCAGCTGGAAAATATATTCCACTGATGTTGTTCCTCTGTGTCATTAAGTATGGACTCATCCTTGGTATGAAGAGGTCTTTAAACTGCTTACAACAATCCTGCTGCATGTTATAGTGTAGAAAATAATTGAGAATAATATAGCTTGAAGATACAGCTTTCTTCCCTCTCATTTTGTTAAACTCAAACGCAAGATTTTGCCTTTCTTTGCTTGTTTGTCTTCAACTTAGTCCTTTACTCTCTCCACTCACTCACACATTCTCTCTTGCTCTGTTGTAAGGTACAAACAGAGCGGATGGTTGCATGATGGCCTCTTTCAGGTTTGTCAACTGAATGTCTACTAGTGTGGCTCAGCAAGTTCCTGTCATGATCAGCCCTCTCCAAGAAAGGTTTGTAGAAAATTGTAATCAATATTCATTTAATCCTCTAACCTGAATCTTTTGGTGAATTTACTTAATTATATCTGTCTTAATTCATATGTAATAAGCAATAGTAATTAAACATGGGGTTAATAGACATATTTTTGTTTTACAGCTGAAGAGCAAAAACACAAAGAACATCAGTCCTGTTGGGGATGAGGAATGAACATGGCTCTATTGTGCCCAAACAGAAAAGAGTGAAAAGGTGCTCATCCCCATTGATGTGTCTGTATTCAAGCAATGCATTAGTACAGCATATGATGTTGATCTCTATTCAAGTCAGCAATTATCATTTTTCACATATACATCTTTTTATAAGTCCTAGAATGAACAAATCATCAGGGCATCATTTCTGGAATTTGGGCAGAAAATGACTGAATATGGTGAGTACTGACACCTGCACCTGTATTCACCAAAACTATTTTTCTTATGGACTTACAGTTTTTGAAGGAGGATGAAGTCAGTTGATGGAGAAATGAAGAACGAGATGTGTTGTATATGAAGACTTCAGATGCAAAAGCCTTTAAGTTCTGTATGAAATGTTCTTCTAAGAAGAATTTTAGAAGAAAACTTCAGGTGGAACTTAGATGCCTTTGCATCTGAAGTCTTCATATGTACTATGAGTTTTCAATACATAACTGATTTGTTATGACTGTTTTTATTATTTTCTACTTGTACAGAAAGACTGCAGTAGAAGGAAAGCTGGTACTGAGAACATTTGTCTTCACTCCAGACTAAAGAGAAGCGGGTCTGAGGCCAGAGATGGAGGAGTCAATGGTCACCAAATGCAGCGCTGCAGCCTGAAACTGTGAAGACTGAATTCCCAAACAGCTGTGTGACTGCACAGATGTTACGGCCATAAAAGAAACTTCACAACTGAGAGCCCATACCTCCAACAAGCTTCAACAGGAATCAATGGTATGTCCATTACAACAATTCTAAATAATAATAATATATAATTGACACAATGATTTTGTCTCTCCAGGACATCTACGCAAGGTTTTTCTTTTGTTGAGGACCGTCAGAGACTCCAGCCACACGAGCCATGGATTGCTCTCAACATCACCATCAGACAGACATTATCACAGAACCAGCACCAGCAGACTGCAAAACAAGTTCCTTCAACAGGCAATCAGACTGAACTGAACTCGTACCAGTAACACCACACACACACACACACACACATACACACACCAGCAGCCTCATACTGTGTGCACTGCACTCTACACTGCTACACTAGCTACACTGACTGGACTCTGACTCACTATTATTCTGCAACCTGATATTCTGTTTGCACTAATTCATACTGTACTGAAAGTGAAAGTGACGTGACATACAGTCAAGTATGGTGACCCATACTCAGAATTTGTGCTCTGCATTTAACCCATCCGAAGTGCACACACACAGAGCAGTGAACACACACACACTGTGAACACACACCCGGAGCAGTGGGCAGAGGTATATCTACAGTATACAGTGATTGTTGTTAATTGTTTTCATTTTGTTCTCTCTGTATAGTATAGTATTGCACTATATTTTCTACCTGTATTGAGCTCTTATGTATACGGTTTATATTTTTGATACTGTATATGTGTTGCAAATATATTCAGTACTTGTCATGCTGCAGTTTGCAGAAAAGCATTTTACCACCTGTATACTTGCATTCATGGTATTGTGATAATAAAATGATTTGATTTGAATTGGTCACATGACTTGTTCATCAGTTGTATTGTTGTGCTGGATAACAATTGCAAATTGTTTATGACATTGAAGAAGATCATGATAGAGACATGGATTTGAAGAAAACCAGGAGAGCTCTGATGATGAGAAGGAAACTGGATGTGATTCTTTGGTGCTCAAGACATTTCACCATGCCTTCATCTGGGTTTCTTCATCTGATTAAAATAAAATGGTTTTAATGTAACCCATTTTTATTTCACTTGAATATAATTTGTCTTAATATGCTTCTTTATCTGTCTTTATGCTGCATCCTAGTAAAATATTGCGTATGGTGTTGGATAATCAAGTATGGTGAATATTCTGTACTAGAGATGGTTTTTTGGTAGATACACCATTTAATTTTGTAAACAACACATATAATCACCATGGTTGTTTTGATGAAGACATGAACATTTAGTAATATTAATGAAATTCAGTTAGATGAAGAGCTGCATTAGAAGAGACTGCATGGACTTCATGCACAACTGAAGGTGATGAATCAAGGAAAGATCAACATGAATCCTGTTCTGTATTATAATGAAGATGTTCATGCACATTACTGATGTCTAGCTCCTGAGCAGGACAAAGATGAGACATTCTTTACAGAGATTTATGAATTAGGTATTTTATATTATGATTCTTTAAATTGCATGAATTGTATGGAACCATAAACTGCACACTGTCACACATTGTCTTACTGAATGACACATTGGCCTTGTCTGATGAAATGTCAGAATATGTATTTGTTGTCTTTGTTTACTATTAGCACTGTATTATTGCTCTTGATCTTATGAAATAAATTGAGCTCTTTCCAAATGGGCACTTATGTTGATTTTCTGGTGTCTTAATTCTAAGATAACTATGACTTCCAACTTACATAATGGTATGCTTTTGAAAAGACAACCTACAAAATGTGTCTCAACAGTTTGTTGCCAATGATGAGAATAGAGCTGTGCATTTTTTTCCTGCCCTTCCATCCCCAGGGGCCCAGTAGAGTCCCCTTGAAGAGCAAAACAATTAACATTCCAAATGGCTGTAAATCAAAATCTGATTATAGTTTCAAAAAGAAAATTGGTAGGACAACTCATTATGCTATGTTTACTAAATAATGTTTGGCACAGCTTTCAAACATTCATAGAAAAGTGCTATACATGTGTTTATAAAAGTACTCTTAGTAAAATAAAAAATGTCAGCCTGCCTCTCACATATGTCATATAACTTTGCACAATAAACATGCTTAGATATCCCTTTGTTTAAAAAAAGAAGTATTTTTCACAATTTCATTATTAAACATTTTAAACTACATTGCCCATAAGCCTTAGCCATTCTATCGATGGAAAGTGAAAGTCATGGCGCTGTTTTTTGTAGTTCAATTAAGTTATGTTCAGGTTTAAGGTTAGGATCTCGGTAAAGAGGTAATTTCACAAAATATAGCAATGCACCATTGTTAACTGAAGGTACTATTGACGTAATAATTACAGCAAAATTTACTTTGCAACATTAAACGTTGTTTAATTTGGGCTAAAAGAAAGTCCAGTCACAGCGAGTCCTCGAGTGCCAAGTGGATTTCAAAGCCAATGAAAATCCAGTTGAGCAGAAGCGACACCCTTACTTGTCCATATACGGCCATTCATGACAGGCTTTTCCGGGTTCTTGTGGTGAATTTATTTTCACCCACTAAATATAAAACTAAAATGACGGATTAGCATTGTGGGGTAAACCTGATTCAGCAATAGATTTGTTGATTACAGTTATTTATTTTCAAACAAGGGCCTCATATTTGCGATTATACACATTCTTTACCCTAATATTAATGTACAATATTTAAGCTCAACATTTTTGCATATACTGTATGAAAAAATAATACTATATTTATATATTTATAGTGTATTAAATGTATACATTTAATCACTTGTGTGTTTTTTGGAGATGTATTTACAATCTTGCAATTTTTAGCTCTACCAGTTAAACTACAGAAAAAAAGGAAAATAATAATAAAAATAAATAAATAAATACAATTTAAAAAACACAGGGATAATTTTTTTTTAGTAATTTCCATATCAGTGTTTATTGATATGTCAAACTTTTCAGACAAACAATGCAAATAACACCATTCTTTCTCTCTAGTTTGTCACTATGAAGAAATAAAAACAAAAAAATAATATATTATTGTGAAATATAACAACTTTTAAAAATTACTGATTGATAAAGTAACTAATAGGTACAGACAGAATTATGTAATAGAAAATCCCTTTAAAACTAAATTGGCTAATATAAAAATATATATATAAAATAAAAAAAAATGAATAAATAAATAAAAATTGTCAATTTGTTTGCAGAGAAGTTTATAAAATGCCAAATAATATTTTTACAAACCAGGAGTTGCAAGGCACCAGCTGAAATCATATTCTTTTCTTTCATTTAAAAGTGATTAACTAATTAGAAAAATATTGTTAAGACTAATATTTCACATGATTACCTCTTAATCTCCTGTAATCACTGATCGCTTCTGTTGTGAACATATGCAAGACAAACTAAAACGGTTATTAATAATTATATTTTATAAATCATTTTCAGCTGGAAAATGCATTTCTATCATTAAATGACCTTAAAGGTCACACACACACACACACACACATATATATATATATATATATATATATATATATATATATATATATGGCATATAGAATACAGTAGGTGGGATGGTGATAGTGACAGGAGTGTTCACAGTAGAGATGGGAGTGTTGACTAGAGGAGAAATAATACAAGTAGACATGCTAACGACTGAGAGCAGATGTGCCACACAAGAGAGAGTGATGTGGATGCTTTTGGAAGGGCTGCTATTGTGGAGAGCTGATGGAGAAGGACTCAGTAATCTGTCAGAAATCCTGCAAGACAGGAAAAAATTGAATTTATAACATGATGAATAATTAAAACATTGACAACAAATGAAAGTGACGTGACATACAGCCAAGTATGGTGACCCATACTTAGAATTCTTGTTCTGCATTTAACCCATCCAAAGTGCACACACACAGCAGTGAACACACACACACGGAGCAGTGGGGATCATTTATGTTACGGTGCCCGGTGAGCAGTTGGGGGCAGCGCAAAAAAAGTCGTATTGCCGGGCCGAGACTCAAACCCACAACTTTATGGTTAAGAGTCAAACTTTCTAAGCACTAAGCCACGACTTCCCCCTAGCAACGGGCTAGTGGTTAAAGACAACATAACTGCAGCGTGTATAATAATAAACAGAACTTTATAATTTGTTGGTAGCGATGCTAAAATAGTCATTATAGTTATTGTTCTTGTTGTAAACACCTTTAAATGATCTAATTTGGTCAAATAAATTAAAGACCTGGGGCCGGTTGCATAAACTGCTTAAACTAATCTTTAAAAAAGTTAGCCATATAATTTGATTTACTCTAGACTTGTCATAATTGTTTAAAGTCAGTTACAAAAACATAGATTGGTCCAATTTTACTAAGAAATATGATTATCTCTTGGTTAACTGCTAGTTGGTCACAGTCTTAACATAATAGCTATGTTTACGCAACCGGCCCCTTTTGTGTCACATGACAAGTTACACAGCATTTCCTGACACAGTCTGCATGAGAGCTGAGGCGATGGTCAATGACAGCAGGAGGAAAAGCTGGAGAGTACGCTTGTACAATATCATATGAATTTGCTGAAATTGTTTGAATTATTAATACTTTGACATAGCACAGGGTTTGTACTGATGGGGTCGTGAGGTATTTAAAAAAGTAAAAAACATAAAATTCGGTGCAAAATGTAACTGCAGTAAAGTTCTGTCGAGGTGCTCAGATCAACACAGACGTACCTCTGGAAATATCTGCCTTAGCAGCTTTTGGTCTTCTCCGTAAACACACAAGATGGTCAAATTCATCCCTCTCCACAAACAAGGTTTGACAGGCCCATGGTCTTCCTTTTCAGCTGGAATAAAGAAAAAGTAACAAGTTGTTGTTGTTGTTTTAATACATACATGTTTAGACAGTGTGTTAGAAATGATCTGTGAACAAAATATTTGAAAGGAAGGACTATAAGGAAGGTTATTAACATAAAGTAAGGATAAATTAATTAAAGTAAATCAGTTATAACTACATATCTTCAACATTACCTGTGTCGAACCTTTGAAGGACTTCATCTTCACTGGAAACTTCTTCAAGTTGAGCTTCGAGTACAAGTTCCCTGTTAATACAAGAACTGATCAAAATCTGATTCTGAGCTGTGAAAATATGCCATGATGAACAAGAGAAAGAAAGAAAAATATGTGTGACTTATTTATGAATTACAGTTCAGAAAAATAGGAAAGGAAAATGAGAGAGAGAGAGAGAGAGAGTGAGAGAGAAAGAGAGAGAGAGAGAGAGAGAGAGAGAGAGAGAGAGAGAGAGAGAGAGCATCATAAAGAGCTGCTGGACACTGAATGTTGTTGTAGGAGCTGGAGATGTATGCGATATGAAGAAACTGCAAAACTGAAAAAAAAAAACACTGAATCACAATTACATTACAAAAAGGTATTAAAGGCATGGCATTGTGGTTAATGATTTTTAACTACAAATACCACAGTAAAACAGTTATCATGGTAAAAAAAAAAATATGGTAAGTGTTGTGGTCACTGGTCATTTCAGATTCGTTGCGATTGCCACACATTCGTTCACTGGCATTCACAACATATTTGTAAAGAAAACGTCAAACTGCACTTACTTTGACATTAATTGCAGACAATCAGAACAGTACCTTAAAAAATAAACCATAAAATAAAATTGTTTACAAACCTGGACAACAACGCATGGTAAGATGTTGGGTCACGCCTCCTTTTTTTGGGTGGTAACGATGGTAACGACAGTCAAAGGTCATTTGATGACGACACACCCGACAAACGAGACTGTCGTAATACGGCCGCTAGAGGGCGCTTGATTTTAAAACGTAATAATAGGTCGTAATATGCTGCTTGCACAAACGACCTATGTGGTCGTTTTTAAGAGGAGGACAGTCTCGTTTTACAGCATTGCAGAAAACATTGTACTTCATAAGGCATAAGCATCTATCAGTTTGGCAAGATTTGCACTGAATACTGAATGAAACAGCTTTCTCTATTAGAGAGACAAGCTTTTGAGCAGATTTGGGCTTGATTTCACTTCATTTGAACAGAAACACTATTTCAACATTTCTGGACTCAGAAAGCTGTAAACTGACAATCTTGATCATTGAAGTCCTAACATTAGTTTTTGTGTATATAACTTCTAACACATTAAAAACTGTTTTACAGCATTGCAGAAAACATTGTACTTCATAAGGCATAAGCATCTATCAGTTTGGCAAGATTTGCACTGAATACTGAATGAAACAGCTTTCCTCTAATAGAGAGACAAGCTTTTGAGCAGATTTGGGCTAGATTTCACTTCATTTGAACAGAAACACTATTTCAGCATTACTGGACTCAGAAAGCTGTAAACTGACAATCTTGATCATTGAAGTCCTAACATTAGTTTTTGTGCATATAACTTCTAACACATTAAAAACTGTCTTACAGCATTGCAGAAAACATTGTATTTCATATGGCATAAGCATCTATCAGTTTGGCAAGATTTGCACTGAATACTGAATGAAACAGCTTTCTCTAATAGAGAGACAAGCTTTTGAGCAGATTTGGGCTAGATTTCACTTCATTTGAACAGAAACACTATTTCAGCATTACTGGACTCAGAAAGCTGTAAACTGACAATCTTGATCATTGAAGTCCTAACATAAGTTTTTGTGCATATAACTTCTAACACATTAAAAACTGTCTTACAGCATTGCAGAAAACATTGTATTTCATATGGCATAAGCATCTATCAGTTTGGCAAGATTTGCACTGAATACTGAATGAAACAGCTTTCTCTAATAGAGAGACAAGCTTTTGAGCAGATTTGGGCTAGATTTCACTTCATTTGAACAGAAACACTATTTCAGCATTACTGGACTCAGAAAGCTGTAAACTGACAATCTTGATCATTGAAGTCCTAACATTAGTTTTTGTGCATATAACTTCTAACACATTAAAAACTGTCTTACAGCATTGCAGAAAACATTGTATTTCATAAGGCATAAGCATCTATCAGTTTGGCAAGATTTGCACTGAATACTGAATGAAACAGCTTTCTCTAATAGAGAGACAAGCTTTTGAGCAGATTTGGGCTTGATTTCACTTCATTTGAACAGAAACACTATTTCAACATTACTGGACTCAGAAAGCTGTAAACTGACAATCTTGATCATTGAAGTCCTAACATTAGTTTTTGTGTATATAACTTCTAACACATTAAAAACTGTCTTACAGCATTGCAGAAAACATTGTACTTCATAAGGCATAAGCATCTATCAGTTTGGCAAGATTTGCACTGAATACTGAATGAAACAGCTTTCTCTAATAGAGAGACAAGCTTTTGAGCAGATTTGGGCTAGATTTCACTTCATTTGAACAGAAGTACTATTTCAGCATTACTGGACTCAGAAAGCTGTAAACTGACAATCTTGATCATTGAAGTCCTAACATAAGTTTTTGTGCATATAACTTCTAACACATTAAAAACTGTCTTACAGCATTGCAGAAAACATTGTATTTCATATGGCATAAGCATCTATCAGTTTGGCAAGATTTGCACTGAATACTGAATGAAACAGCTTTCTCTAATAGAGAGACAAGCTTTTGAGCAGATTTGGGCTAGATTTCACTTCATTTGAACAGAAACACTATTTCAGCATTACTGGACTCAGAAAGCTGTAAACTGACAATCTTGATCATTGAAGTCCTAACATAAGTTTTTGTGCATATAACTTCTAACACATTAAAAACTGTCTTACAGCATTGCAGAAAACATTGTATTTCATATGGCATAAGCATCTATCAGTTTGGCAAGATTTGCACTGAATACTGAATGAAACAGCTTTCTCTATTAGAGAGACAAGCTTTTGAGCAGATTTGGGCTTGATTTCACTTCATTTGAACAGAAACACTATTTCAACATTACTGGACTCAGAAAGCTGTAAACTGACAATCTTGATCATTGAAGTCCTAACATTAGTTTTTGTGTATATAACTTCTAACACATTAAAAACTGTCTTACAGCATTGCAGAAAACATTGTACTTCATAAGGCATAAGCATCTATCAGTTTGGCAAGATTTGCACTGAATACTGAATGAAACAGCTTTCTCTAATAGAGAGACAAGCTTTTGAGCAGATTTGGGCTAGATTTCACTTCATTTGAACAGAACACTATTTCAGCATTACTGGACTCAGAAAGCTGTAAACTGACAATCTTGATCATTGAAGTCCTAACATAAGTTTTTGTGCATATAACTTCTAACACATTAAAAACTGTCTTACAGCATTGCAGAAAACATTGTATTTCATATGGCATAAGCATCTATCAGTTTGGCAAGATTTGCACTGAATACTGAATGAAACAGCTTTCTCTAATAGAGAGACAAGCTTTTGAGCAGATTTGGGCTTGATTTCACTTCATTTGAACAGAAACACTATTTCAACATTACTGGACTCAGAAAGCTGTAAACTGACAATCTTGATCATTGAAGTCCTAACATTAGTTTTTGTGCATATAACTTCTAACACATTAAAAACTGTCTTACAGCATTGCAGAAAACATTGTACTTCATAAGGCATAAGCATCTATCAGTTTGGCAAGATTTGCACTGAATACTGAATGAAACAGCTTTCTCTAATAGAGAGACAAGCTTTTGAGCAGATTTGGGCTAGATTTCACTTCATTTGAACAGAAGCACTATTTCAGCATTACTGGACTCAGAAAGCTGTAAACTGACAATCTTGATCATTGAAGTCCTAACATAAGTTTTTGTGCATATAACTTCTAACACATTAAAAACTGTCTTACAGCATTGCAGAAAACATTGTATTTCATATGGCATAAGCATCTATCAGTTTGGCAAGATTTGCACTGAATACTGAATGAAACAGCTTTCTCTATTAGAGAGACAAGCTTTTGAGCAGATTTGGGCTTGATTTCACTTCATTTGAACAGAAACACTATTTCAACATTACTGGACTCAGAAAGCTGTAAACTGACAATCTTGATCATTGAAGTCCTAACATTAGTTTTTGTGCATATAACTTCTAACACATTAAAAACTGTCTTACAGCATTGCAGAAAACATTGTATTTCATATGGCATAAGCATCTATCAGTTTGGCAAGATTTGCACTGAATACTGAATGAAACAGCTTTCTCTAATAGAGAGACAAGCTTTTGAGCAGATTTGGGCTAGATTTCACTTCATTTGAACAGAAACACTATTTCAGCATTACTGGACTCAGAAAGCTGTAAACTGACAATCTTGATCATTGAAGTCCTAACATTAGTTTTTGTGCATATAACTTCTAACACATTAAAAACTGTCTTACAGCATTGCAGAAAACATTGTATTTCATAAGGCATAAGCATCTATCAGTTTGGCAAGATTTGCACTGAATACTGAATGAAACAGCTTTCTCTAATAGAGAGACAAGCTTTTGAGCAGATTTGGGCTAGATTTCACTTCATTTGAACAGAAACACTATTTCAGCATTACTGGACTCAGAAAGCTGTAAACTGACAATCTTGATCATTGAAGTCCTAACATAAGTTTTTGTGCATATAACTTCTAACACATTAAAAACTGTCTTACAGCATTGCAGAAAACATTGTATTTCATATGGCATAAGCATCTATCAGTTTGGCAAGATTTGCACTGAATACTGAATGAAACAGCTTTCTCTAATAGAGAGACAAGCTTTTGAGCAGATTTGGGCTTGATTTCACTTCATTTGAACAGAAACACTATTTCAGCATTACTGGACTCAGAAAGCTGTAAACTGACAATCTTGATCATTGAAGTCCTAACATTAGTTTTTGTGCATATAACTTCTAACACATTAAAAACTGTCTTACAGCATTGCAGAAAACATTGTATTTCATAAGGCATAAGCATCTATCAGTTTGGCAAGATTTGCACTGAATACTGAATGAAACAGCTTTCTCTAATAGAGAGACAAGCTTTTGAGCAGATTTGGGCTTGATTTCACTTCATTTGAACAGAAACACTATTTCAACATTACTGGACTCAGAAAGCTGTAAACTGACAATCTTGATCATTGAAGTCCTAACATTAGTTTTTGTGTATATAACTTCTAACACATTAAAAACTGTCTTACAGCATTGCAGAAAACATTGTACTTCATAAGGCATAAGCATCTATCAGTTTGGCAAGATTTGCACTGAATACTGAATGAAACAGCTTTCTCTAATAGAGAGACAAGCTTTTGAGCAGATTTGGGCTAGATTTCACTTCATTTGAACAGAAGTACTATTTCAGCATTACTGGACTCAGAAAGCTGTAAACTGACAATCTTGATCATTGAAGTCCTAACATAAGTTTTTGTGCATATAACTTCTAACACATTAAAAACTGTCTTACAGCATTGCAGAAAACATTGTATTTCATATGGCATAAGCATCTATCAGTTTGGCAAGATTTGCACTGAATACTGAATGAAACAGCTTTCTCTAATAGAGAGACAAGCTTTTGAGCAGATTTGGGCTTGATTTCACTTCATTTGAACAGAAACACTATTTCAGCATTACTGGACTCAGAAAGCTGTAAACTGACAATCTTGATCATTGAAGTCCTAACATTAGTTTTTGTGCATATAACTTCTAACACATTAAAAACTGTCTTACAGCATTGCAGAAAACATTGTATTTCATAAGGCATAAGCATCTATCAGTTTGGCAAGATTTGCACTGAATACTGAATGAAACAGCTTTCTCTAATAGAGAGACAAGCTTTTGAGCAGATTTGGGCTAGATTTCACTTCATTTGAACAGAAGCACTATTTCAGCATTACTGGACTCAGAAAGCTGTAAACTGACAATCTTGATCATTGAAGTCCTAACATAAGTTTTTGTGCATATAACTTCTAACACATTAAAAACTGTCTTACAGCATTGCAGAAAACATTGTATTTCATATGGCATAAGCATCTATCAGTTTGGCAAGATTTGCACTGAATACTGAATGAAACAGCTTTCTCTATTAGAGAGACAAGCTTTTGAGCAGATTTGGGCTTGATTTCACTTCATTTGAACAGAAACACTATTTCAACATTACTGGACTCAGAAAGCTGTAAACTGACAATCTTGATCATTGAAGTCCTAACATTAGTTTTTGTGCATATAACTTCTAACACATTAAAAACTGTCTTACAGCATTGCAGAAAACATTGTACTTCATAAGGCATAAGCATCTATCAGTTTGGCAAGATTTGCACTGAATACTGAATGAAACAGCTTTCTCTAATAGAGAGACAAGCTTTTGAGCAGATTTGGGCTAGATTTCACTTCATTTGAACAGAAACACTATTTCAGCATTACTGGACTCAGAAAGCTGTAAACTGACAATCTTGATCATTGAAGTCCTAACATAAGTTTTTGTGCATATAACTTCTAACACATTAAAAACTGTCTTACAGCATTGCAGAAAACATTGTATTTCATATGGCATAAGCATCTATCAGTTTGGCAAGATTTGCACTGAATACTGAATGAAACAGCTTTCTCTATTAGAGAGACAAGCTTTTGAGCAGATTTGGGCTTGATTTCACTTCATTTGAACAGAAACACTATTTCAACATTACTGGACTCAGAAAGCTGTAAACTGACAATCTTGATCATTGAAGTCCTAACATTAGTTTTTGTGTATATAACTTCTAACACATTAAAAACTGTCTTACAGCATTGCAGAAAACATTGTACTTCATAAGGCATAAGCATCTATCAGTTTGGCAAGATTTGCACTGAATACTGAATGAAACAGCTTTCTCTAATAGAGAGACAAGCTTTTGAGCAGATTTGGGCTAGATTTCACTTCATTTGAACAGAAGCACTATTTCAGCATTACTGGACTCAGAAAGCTGTAAACTGACAATCTTGATCATTGAAGTCCTAACATAAGTTTTTGTGCATATAACTTCTAACACATTAAAAACTGTCTTACAGCATTGCAGAAAACATTGTATTTCATATGGCATAAGCATCTATCAGTTTGGCAAGATTTGCACTGAATACTGAATGAAACAGCTTTCTCTATTAGAGAGACAAGCTTTTGAGCAGATTTGGGCTAGATTTCACTTCATTTGAACAGAAACACTATTTCAGCATTACTGGACTCAGAAAGCTGTAAACTGACAATCTTGATCATTGAAGTCCTAACATAAGTTTTTGTGCATATAACTTCTAACACATTAAAAACTGTCTTACAGCATTGCAGAAAACATTGTATTTCATATGGCATAAGCATCTATCAGTTTGGCAAGATTTGCACTGAATACTGAATGAAACAGCTTTCTCTATTAGAGAGACAAGCTTTTGAGCAGATTTGGGCTTGATTTCACTTCATTTGAACAGAAACACTATTTCAGCATTACTGGACTCAGAAAGCTGTAAACTGACAATCTTGATCATTGAAGTCCTAACATTAGTTTTTGTGCATATAACTTCTAACACATTAAAAACTGTCTTACAGCATTGCAGAAAACATTGTATTTCATAAGGCATAAGCATCTATCAGTTTGGCAAGATTTGCACTGAATACTGAATGAAACAGCTTTCTCTAATAGAGAGACAAGCTTTTGAGCAGATTTGGGCTAGATTTCACTTCATTTGAACAGAAGCACTATTTCAGCATTACTGGACTCAGAAAGCTGTAAACTGACAATCTTGATCATTGAAGTCCTAACATAAGTTTTTGTGCATATAACTTCTAACACATTAAAAACTGTCTTACAGCATTGCAGAAAACATTGTATTTCATATGGCATAAGCATCTATCAGTTTGGCAAGATTTGCACTGAATACTGAATGAAACAGCTTTCTCTAATAGAGAGACAAGCTTTTGAGCAGATTTGGGCTTGATTTCACTTCATTTGAACAGAAACACTATTTCAGCATTACTGGACTCAGAAAGCTGTAAACTGACAATCTTGATCATTGAAGTCCTAACATAAGTTTTTGTGCATATAACTTCTAACACATTAAAAACTGTCTTACAGCATTGCAGAAAACATTGTATTTCATATGGCATAAGCATCTATCAGTTTGGCAAGATTTGCACTGAATACTGAATGAAACAGCTTTCTCTAATAGAGAGACAAGCTTTTGAGCAGATTTGGGCTAGATTTCACTTCATTTGAACAGAAACACTATTTCAGCATTACTGGACTCAGAAAGCTGTAAACTGACAATCTTGATCATTGAAGTCCTAACATAAGTTTTTGTGCATATAACTTCTAACACATTAAAAACTGTCTTACAGCATTGCAGAAAACATTGTATTTCATATGGCATAAGCATCTATCAGTTTGGCAAGATTTGCACTGAATACTGAATGAAACAGCTTTCTCTATTAGAGAGACAAGCTTTTGAGCAGATTTGGGCTTGATTTCACTTCATTTGAACAGAAACACTATTTCAGCATTACTGGACTCAGAAAGCTGTAAACTGACAATCTTGATCATTGAAGTCCTAACATTAGTTTTTGTGCATATAACTTCTAACACATTAAAAACTGTCTTACAGCATTGCAGAAAACATTGTACTTCATAAGGCATAAGCATCTATCAGTTTGGCAAGATTTGCACTGAATACTGAATGAAACAGCTTTCTCTAATAGAGAGACAAGCTTTTGAGCAGATTTGGGCTAGATTTCACTTCATTTGAACAGAAGTACTATTTCAGCATTACTGGACTCAGAAAGCTGTAAACTGACAATCTTGATCATTGAAGTCCTAACATAAGTTTTTGTGCATATAACTTCTAACACATTAAAAACTGTCTTACAGCATTGCAGAAAACATTGTATTTCATATGGCATAAGCATCTATCAGTTTGGCAAGATTTGCACTGAATACTGAATGAAACAGCTTTCTCTAATAGAGAGACAAGCTTTTGAGCAGATTTGGGCTAGATTTCACTTCATTTGAACAGAAGCACTATTTCAGCATTACTGGACTCAGAAAGCTGTAAACTGACAATCTTGATCATTGAAGTCCTAACATAAGTTTTTGTGCATATAACTTCTAACACATTAAAAACTGTCTTACAGCATTGCAGAAAACATTGTATTTCATATGGCATAAGCATCTATCAGTTTGGCAAGATTTGCACTGAATACTGAATGAAACAGCTTTCTCTATTAGAGAGACAAGCTTTTGAGCAGATTTGGGCTTGATTTCACTTCATTTGAACAGAAACACTATTTCAACATTACTGGACTCAGAAAGCTGTAAACTGACAATCTTGATCATTGAAGTCCTAACATTAGTTTTTGTGCATATAACTTCTAACACATTAAAAACTGTCTTACAGCATTGCAGAAAACATTGTATTTCATATGGCATAAGCATCTATCAGTTTGGCAAGATTTGCACTGAATACTGAATGAAACAGCTTTCTCTAATAGAGAGACAAGCTTTTGAGCAGATTTGGGCTAGATTTCACTTCATTTGAACAGAAGTACTATTTCAGCATTACTGGACTCAGAAAGCTGTAAACTGACAATCTTGATCATTGAAGTCCTAACATAAGTTTTTGTGCATATAACTTCTAACACATTAAAAACTGTCTTACAGCATTGCAGAAAACATTGTATTTCATATGGCATAAGCATCTATCAGTTTGGCAAGATTTGCACTGAATACTGAATGAAACAGCTTTCTCTAATAGAGAGACAAGCTTTTGAGCAGATTTGGGCTAGATTTCACTTCATTTGAACAGAAACACTATTTCAGCATTACTGGACTCAGAAAGCTGTAAACTGACAATCTTGATCATTGAAGTCCTAACATAAGTTTTTGTGCATATAACTTCTAACACATTAAAAACTGTCTTACAGCATTGCAGAAAACATTGTATTTCATATGGCATAAGCATCTATCAGTTTGGCAAGATTTGCACTGAATACTGAATGAAACAGCTTTCTCTATTAGAGAGACAAGCTTTTGAGCAGATTTGGGCTTGATTTCACTTCATTTGAACAGAAACACTATTTCAACATTACTGGACTCAGAAAGCTGTAAACTGACAATCTTGATCATTGAAGTCCTAACATTAGTTTTTGTGTATATAACTTCTAACACATTAAAAACTGTCTTACAGCATTGCAGAAAACATTGTACTTCATAAGGCATAAGCATCTATCAGTTTGGCAAGATTTGCACTGAATACTGAATGAAACAGCTTTCTCTAATAGAGAGACAAGCTTTTGAGCAGATTTGGGCTTGATTTCACTTCATTTGAACAGAAACACTATTTCAGCATTACTGGACTCAGAAAGCTGTAAACTGACAATCTTGATCATTGAAGTCCTAACATTAGTTTTTGTGCATATAACTTCTAACACATTAAAAACTGTCTTACAGCATTGCAGAAAACATTGTACTTCATAAGGCATAAGCATCTATCAGTTTGGCAAGATTTGCACTGAATACTGAATGAAACAGCTTTCTCTAATAGAGAGACAAGCTTTTGAGCAGATTTGGGCTAGATTTCACTTCATTTGAACAGAAGTACTATTTCAGCATTACTGGACTCAGAAAGCTGTAAACTGACAATCTTGATCATTGAAGTCCTAACATAAGTTTTTGTGCATATAACTTCTAACACATTAAAAACTGTCTTACAGCATTGCAGAAAACATTGTATTTCATAAGGCATAAGCATCTATCAGTTTGGCAAGATTTGCACTGAATACTGAATGAAACAGCTTTCTCTATTAGAGAGACAAGCTTTTGAGCAGATTTGGGCTTGATTTCACTTCATTTGAACAGAAACACTATTTCAACATTACTGGACTCAGAAAGCTGTAAACTGACAATCTTGATCATTGAAGTCCTAACATTAGTTTTTGTGCATATAACTTCTAACACATTAAAAACTGTCTTACAGCATTGCAGAAAACATTGTACTTCATAAGGCATAAGCATCTATCAGTTTGGCAAGATTTGCACTGAATACTGAATGAAACAGCTTTCTCTAATAGAGAGACAAGCTTTTGAGCAGATTTGGGCTAGATTTCACTTCATTTGAACAGAAACACTATTTCAGCATTACTGGACTCAGAAAGCTGTAAACTGACAATCTTGATCATTGAAGTCCTAACATAAGTTTTTGTGCATATAACTTCTAACACATTAAAAACTGTCTTACAGCATTGCAGAAAACATTGTATTTCATATGGCATAAGCATCTATCAGTTTGGCAAGATTTGCACTGAATACTGAATGAAACAGCTTTCTCTAATAGAGAGACAAGCTTTTGAGCAGATTTGGGCTAGATTTCACTTCATTTGAACAGAAACACTATTTCAGCATTACTGGACTCAGAAAGCTGTAAACTGACAATCTTGATCATTGAAGTCCTAACATAAGTTTTTGTGCATATAACTTCTAACACATTAAAAACTGTCTTACAGCATTGCAGAAAACATTGTATTTCATATGGCATAAGCATCTATCAGTTTGGCAAGATTTGCACTGAATACTGAATGAAACAGCTTTCTCTAATAGAGAGACAAGCTTTTGAGCAGATTTGGGCTAGATTTCACTTCATTTGAACAGAAACACTATTTCAGCATTACTGGACTCAGAAAGCTGTAAACTGACAATCTTGATCATTGAAGTCCTAACATAAGTTTTTGTGCATATAACTTCTAACACATTAAAAACTGTCTTACAGCATTGCAGAAAACATTGTATTTCATATGGCATAAGCATCTATCAGTTTGGCAAGATTTGCACTGAATACTGAATGAAACAGCTTTCTCTATTAGAGAGACAAGCTTTTGAGCAGATTTGGGCTAGATTTCACTTCATTTGAACAGAAACACTATTTCAGCATTACTGGACTCAGAAAGCTGTAAACTGACAATCTTGATCATTGAAGTCCTAACATTAGTTTTTGTGCATATAACTTCTAACACATTAAAAACTGTCTTACAGCATTGCAGAAAACATTGTATTTCATATGGCATAAGCATCTATCAGTTTGGCAAGATTTGCACTGAATACTGAATGAAACAGCTTTCTCTAATAGAGAGACAAGCTTTTGAGCAGATTTGGGCTAGATTTCACTTCATTTGAACAGAAACACTATTTCAGCATTACTGGACTCAGAAAGCTGTAAACTGACAATCTTGATCATTGAAGTCCTAACATTAGTTTTTGTGCATATAACTTCTAACACATTAAAAACTGTCTTACAGCATTGCAGAAAACATTGTATTTCATATGGCATAAGCATCTATCAGTTTGGCAAGATTTGCACTGAATACTGAATGAAACAGCTTTCTCTAATAGAGAGACAAGCTTTTGAGCAGATTTGGGCTAGATTTCACTTCATTTGAACAGAAACACTATTTCAGCATTACTGGACTCAGAAAGCTGTAAACTGACAATCTTGATCATTGAAGTCCTAACATAAGTTTTTGTGCATATAACTTCTAACACATTAAAAACTGTCTTACAGCATTGCAGAAAACATTGTATTTCATATGGCATAAGCATCTATCAGTTTGGCAAGATTTGCACTGAATACTGAATGAAACAGCTTTCTCTATTAGAGAGACAAGCTTTTGAGCAGATTTGGGCTTGATTTCACTTCATTTGAACAGAAACACTATTTCAGCATTACTGGACTCAGAAAGCTGTAAACTGACAATCTTGATCATTGAAGTCCTAACATTAGTTTTTGTGCATATAACTTCTAACACATTAAAAACTGTCTTACAGCATTGCAGAAAACATTGTATTTCATAAGGCATAAGCATCTATCAGTTTGGCAAGATTTGCACTGAATACTGAATGAAACAGCTTTCTCTAATAGAGAGACAAGCTTTTGAGCAGATTTGGGCTAGATTTCACTTCATTTGAACAGAAGCACTATTTCAGCATTACTGGACTCAGAAAGCTGTAAACTGACAATCTTGATCATTGAAGTCCTAACATTAGTTTTTGTGCATATAACTTCTAACACATTAAAAACTGTCTTACAGCATTGCAGAAAACATTGTATTTCATAAGGCATAAGCATCTATCAGTTTGGCAAGATTTGCACTGAATACTGAATGAAACAGCTTTCTCTAATAGAGAGACAAGCTTTTGAGCAGATTTGGGCTTGATTTCACTTCATTTGAACAGAAACACTATTTCAGCATTACTGGACTCAGAAAGCTGTAAACTGACAATCTTGATCATTGAAGTCCTAACATAAGTTTTTGTGCATATAACTTCTAACACATTAAAAACTGTCTTACAGCATTGCAGAAAACATTGTATTTCATATGGCATAAGCATCTATCAGTTTGGCAAGATTTGCACTGAATACTGAATGAAACAGCTTTCTCTAATAGAGAGACAAGCTTTTGAGCAGATTTGGGCTAGATTTCACTTCATTTGAACAGAAACACTATTTCAGCATTACTGGACTCAGAAAGCTGTAAACTGACAATCTTGATCATTGAAGTCCTAACATTAGTTTTTGTGCATATAACTTCTAACACATTAAAAACTGTCTTACAGCATTGCAGAAAACATTGTATTTCATAAGGCATAAGCATCTATCAGTTTGGCAAGATTTGCACTGAATACTGAATGAAACAGCTTTCTCTAATAGAGAGACAAGCTTTTGAGCAGATTTGGGCTTGATTTCACTTCATTTGAACAGAAACACTATTTCAACATTACTGGACTCAGAAAGCTGTAAACTGACAATCTTGATCATTGAAGTCCTAACATTAGTTTTTGTGCATATAACTTCTAACACATTAAAAACTGTCTTACAGCATTGCAGAAAACATTGTACTTCATAAGGCATAAGCATCTATCAGTTTGGCAAGATTTGCACTGAATACTGAATGAAACAGCTTTCTCTAATAGAGAGACAAGCTTTTGAGCAGATTTGGGCTTGATTTCACTTCATTTGAACAGAACACTATTTCAGCATTACTGGACTCAGAAAGCTGTAAACTGACAATCTTGATCATTGAAGTCCTAACATTAGTTTTTGTGCATATAACTTCTAACACATTAAAAACTGTCTTACAGCATTGCAGAAAACATTGTACTTCATAAGGCATAAGCATCTATCAGTTTGGCAAGATTTGCACTGAATACTGAATGAAAC
>NW_020527251.1:0-24263 GCF_003368295.1 Carassius auratus | reverse complement strand
TAATGTTCTTCCTAATTTCAGGCCTTATTATCATGTCATAACTGTGATGTTCTGTAAAACAACAAACTTTAAAATACTTTTTTCTTACTGGTGAAAATCAGATGGTCATCTCTGTTTTCTCTCAGGGACATCACAGTGTAAGCTTCACAGTGAACATTACTCTCAGCGTAGTCCATATCAACAACAAAAATATATCTTGACTCCATATAGTGGTTATTTGGGAAAAAATCCTAGATATTTTGGCAGTAGGATTATTAAAAAATATATGTTCTAATTTTAAAATTTAGATTAAGTAGCCTATATCAAATTGCAAACAATCTATGTTTCAGGTAACTTTTTATAACTTAAAGTACATAAAAAATTGAGTACCTTTTGTACTTTCACTTGAGTAAAATTGAAAAAGGAGTACTTTACTTTTACTAGAGTAATATTTTACTAATACGCATCGTACTTTTTACTCAAAGTACTTGATTTGGTGTACTTCGTCCACCACTGCTAACGGTAAAAATTAAAAGTTTCATTTTAAAACTATACACAAATAAGCTGTTTGTATGTAAATGGCATTCAAGAAACCGCAAGACGACTCAAACACTGAAAGAAACCTAAATGCCTTTTTCATCTGAAGAGTCCAACATGAAGCACACAGAGGCTTGCTGTTAGATGTTGTGTTTGAAGAGGTGTTAAAGGGGATTTTTCTTTTTACTTCTGCAAAACTACGATTGGAATGAATAATGGACTTCTGTTAGCGAATTGCACTGAGAAATATATGATCCTGTGACAGACGGTCAACAGCAAAAAAATATCCACCATTTTGATTAGTTTGATTTGCGTCACGCGGGTTCCACCTACTGGTCAAAACGGTGTAATGCAACAATCCTAACGAGACCTTTAACAAAACAGCAAGTATTTTCATAACACTGTAATGTTTTCAGTATAATTTAAACATCACATGAAACATTAGGGTCTTTGCTATTCAGACCATTTACTTTTATGAAATATTGCAGTTCGTTCTTCTTTTCAGTTATCTGGTTATGGATTACAAGTTAATCAGTCCTGTGCTGCGGGTCAATGTTTAATGGTCGTTAGGTTGTGCTACAGACACATCAGTGCCTCACACAGGTTTAGTAAAGATAAACAACTCAATAAAACACATCTGACTGAGAGAGCGTTTGTGTGTGTGTGTAGTCTGGAAGGAGTGAAACTTATTTACATTTGACCTGTTAGCCAGCACCCCCCATTATGGGACTCACAGCTGAAAGTGCTCTACCAAATTTATAATTGTAACAGTTTCCTACTTCTGTGTGTTACAAACATAATTTTGGTGTCTTTAGAAAGAAGACCATTTGGGCTTTACTTTTTATCAACCAGATTTGATAATGCTCAAAAGTTATAGACACTGAAGTGCCTTGAATTTTTTTTACCACACTTAAATATTTTTTTATTTGATATAAAAATACATGAAATGAGTCCTGGAGCAATCTAGAAAAGTAATGGGTTGAAAGCCACATGTCTCATGAGTTTCTATTTCAAATCTGAATAAAATATAATCAAAAATGAGACTCCTGCTAATATTTTTCTGAGACTATGTCTACACCCCCATCACCCCCCTCACCCCCCAAATATAAGAAAATATATATTTCCCAATAGTATTGAAGGCTTCTACAAACTATTTAGTCAGTAAACATACCACTGCATGTTTTTTTTTTTTTTCATTTATAAAACGCTAGACAGAAACTTAGACGTCATATAAATGATTTATTTGCGCACTAGAAAAATACAATAAGAATAATTTGAGTAAGAAAAATAAGAATAATAAGAAAAAAAAGATTTAACTTTGCCAATTACAGAACATCCTGAGATTGCTAGAAATGCAGCATTAACAATGAATCACGATGCAAATAAGTGCTGATGTGCTGATGGCCACTTATACAGATGGTAATAACACAAATGTGCCAAAGTAAATAATCCACTCCCTCTATTCATATAGACGTGTTCACTTTGATAGCCGTGATCATACAGTAATAGCGAGCTGATTTGGGCTGATTTGCACTCAAACAGATGGTAATCATTCAGATACATTCACATTCAACATAAAACACACTCTCACATATATAAAAACTGTTGAAAAATGAAACAAACATAGAAAAAGGTGATCGCTATAAGTTCCGCCTCCATCAGCTGACAGGTGCGTCAGAGCGCGTCACTAGGGAGCGCCAAATTCAAATAAACTATCTTTTGCCTATTTTTCATTCATTCTTTTTTCCGGTGGATTGTCTCATTCTGTTTGTGACACTGTACGCTGAAAAACCATGCCGTGTTTTTACTAACAAGATGCAGTTTCCGACACGTGAGTAATTCCATAATGGACACAAACAGTTCTGTCGCTGAAGAAGTGAAACGTAAACATAGGAATTATGATCCATATTACAACGTTATTGCTTCGTTGGACTAAACGTGCTTCATGAGATGTCGTTCAATGGACCCTTACCTTTCTAACTAAACCGGGATTTACAGCTGTGGATGTGTTTATGACTCGTTATTACGACGGATCTGGTATGTACAGCGTTTCCATTGCTCATGTTTGTATGTGTACTGCTTACACAAATGTAGCAAATACAGTCTTTATAAGCTTTCCATTGAAAAACAGCGATCTGTCGTCGATGCTTGAGGTTTAGATCTTTATAATGATACATAGTTTGTACTATTCATAAACACTGACACGTGCGAGTTGAGAGGCTTTGAGATCGAGGGCGAGGTGCAGGCTAAGAGGTTAAAGAACTAACATCATACTCATAACAGTTACAGCTGCTTTTAACATCTGTCCCCGTTTAGAGAATTTGGAGTAAGTATTAACACCGTGAACTTATTAATATATGTGTTGATATTTTTACGGTATCACAACATGACTGCTGTACCACCTGTAATCCTCTCGTAATTAGGCTACCTTAATTATTATGACATGGCTTGAATGCAGCATTCAGCTCATCCAACCCCAATCAAACACACCTGAACAAGCTAATTAAGGCCTTCCAGACTACTGGAAAGCTACAGGCAGGTGAGATTGATCAACGTTGGAATTGTTCTCCTTGGATATTTAAAAAACCCATTTTACACAGAGGTTGCTACTGCAGCAACACGTGTTGGTTTAGCTTTGTGTGCTTCTTCTGATGCACAAATTCAGGGGCCTTTTCCAGCAGAGTTTGTTGTGAGATCACAGGTCGGGAGGATGACCGCTCGAGTGGATTTCTCATTGATTGCTGCTTTTTGGTATCTTTTTGGATACTTGAGCATAACTCATGCTATTCAAAGACAAAACACAGGTGACAAGATCTGTTGACTTCATTACACAACCTGAAGAAAAGCAGAAACAAGTGGCTCAGTCTTTGAGAGTAATTAACAGTTTAGGAATGTGTAGGTTTTAAAAGTCTTGATCTGAACAGACATGTAGAATTTGTATTTAAAGCCCTGATTCACAAATGCTTAAGCCACACTCTCTGGCCTCTGAAAATGATCCTCTTCAATCCTCTAGTGGATGGTTTTTGTCCGGCGACGCTGACGTTCGTGCCGGCCCGTCGAGGATGTTCTTCTGATGAAGACTGCCCTGGAGGACACAAATGCTGTCGATTTGACTGTGGGCCTGTTTGTGTGCTGCCTGTTTTCAGTGAGTTTCAGTTAGTGGCTGCTAAGGGTCTTAAAACAAAACGCACAAGTAACACATTGAATTCAATGTTGGTTTGAAGCAGAAATTTTGCCTTGTTCTCGTCTGAAGTAGGTTTTAAATTCATCACTTAGGGTAGTTTAATGCACAGGATGACTTCACAAAAGAGGAATAATAGTAGCTTGCTGTTCATGCTTTGAGTGTGTCGTGCTGTATGTTGAAGTGGCTGACTATGTCCAACATCTAAAGCTGACCGTCTGTGTCCACGCAGTGAAGCCGGGTCAGTGTCCCCTACCAGAGATGATTCCACTGTGTGCTGAAAGCTGTTTCCATGATGGCCAGTGTCCTGCCACACAGAAGTGTTGCCCAACCACCGGTGGCTTTGCATGCAGTGAACCACGTGGTCAGGGAAGAGGTCAGATGAGTTGTCAGGGACATGGACCGGTTCATGGACCGGGTCTGGGTCAGGGACAGGGCCAGGGACAAGGACAAGGACAGGGAAGCGGCCAGGGACAAGGACAGGGAAGCGGACAGGGAAGCGGCCAGGGACAAGGACAGGGAAGCGGCCAGGGACAAGGACAGGGAAGCGGCCAGGGACAAGGACAGGGAAGCGGCCAGGGACAAGGACAGGGAAGCGGCCAGGGAAGCGGTCAGGGACAAGGCCAGGGTCAGGGACAAGGCCAGGGACAGGGAAGCGGTCAGGGACAAGGCCAGGGAAGCGGCCAGGGTCAGGGACAAGGCCAGGGACAAGGCCAGGGACAAGGCCAGGGAAGCGGTCAGGGACAAGGCCAGGGAAGCGGTCAGGGACAAGGCCAGGGAAGCGGTCAGGGACAAGGCCAGGGAAGCGGTCAGGGACAAGGCCAGGGAAGCGGCCAGGGTCAGGGACAGGGCCAGGGTCAGGGACAAGGCCAGGGTCAGGGACAGGGACAAGGCCAGGGAAGCGGACAGGGTCAGGGACAAGGCCAGGGTCAGGGACAGGGACAAGGCCAGGAAAGCGGACAGGGTCAGGGACAGGGACAAGGCCAGGGAAGCGGTCAGGGACAAGGCCAGGGTCAGGGACAAGGCCAGGGTCAGGGACAAGGCCAGGGTCAGGGACAAGGCCAGGGTCAGGGACAGGGACAAGGCCAGGGAAGCGGACAGGGTCAGGGACAGGGACAAGGTCAGGGACAAGGCCAGGGACAGGGACAAGGCCAGGGAAGCGGACAGGGTCAGGGTCAGGGACAAGGCCAGGGTCAGGGACAGGGACAAGGCCAGGGAAGCGGACAGGGTCAGGGACAAGGCCAGGGAAGCGGACAGGGTCAGGGACAAGGTCAGGGACAAGGCCAGGGAAGCGGCCAGGGTCAGGGACAAGGCCAGGGAAGCGGCCAGGGTCAGGGACAAGGCCAGGGAAGCGGCCAGGGTCAGGGACAAGGCCAGGGTCAGGGACAAGGCCAGGGTCAGGGACAAGGCCAGGGTCAGGGACAAGGCCAGGGAAGCGGCCAGGGTCAGGGACAGGGTCAGGGACAAGGCCAGGGTCAGGGACAGGGACAAGGCCAGGGAAGCGGACAGGGTCAGGGACAGGGACAAGGCCAGGGACAGGGACAAGGCCAGGGAAGCGGACAGGGTCAGGGTCAGGGACAAGGCCAGGGTCAGGGACAAGGACAAGGCCAGGGAAGCGGACAGGGTCAGGGACAAGGCCAGGGAAGCGGACAGGGTCAGGGACAAGGCCAGGGAAGCGGACAGGGTCAGGGACAAGGCCAGGGAAGCGGACAGGGTCAGGGACAAGGCCAGGGAAGCGGACAGGGTCAGGGACAAGGCCAGGGCCAGGGACAAGGCCAGGGCCAGGGCCAGGGACAAGGCCAGGGTCAGGGCCAGGGTCAGGGACAAGGCCAGGGTCAGGGACAAGGCCAGGGAAGCGGACAGGGTCAGGGACAGGGTCAGGGACAAGGCCAGGGTCAGGGACAAGGTCAGGGACAAGGCCAGGGTCAGGGACAAGGCCAGGGAAGCGGACAGGGTCAGGGACAGGGCCAGGGAAGCGGCCAGGGTCAGGGACAGGGACAGGGTCAGGGACAAGGCCAGGGTCAGGGACAAGGCCAGGGACAGGGACAAGGCCAGGGACAGGGACAAGGCCAGGGACAGGGACAGGGTCAGGGACAAGGCCAGGGTCAGGGACAGGGTCAGGGACAGGGTCAGGGACAAGGCCAGGGAAGCGGACAGGGTCAGGGACAAGGCCAGGGAAGCGGACAGGGTCAGGGACAAGGCCAGGGAAGCGAACAGGGTCAGGGACAGGGACAAGGCCAGGGAAGCGGACAGGGTCAGGGACAAGGCCAGGGAAGCGGACAGGGTCAGGGACAGGGCCAAGGCCAGGGAAGCGGTCAGGGACAGGGCCAGGGATGGGGCCAGGGAAGCGGCCAGGGACAGGGAAGTGGACAGGGTCAGGGACAAGGACAGGGAAGCGGACAGGGTCAGGGACAAGGACAGGGAAGCGGCCAGGGTCAGGGAAGTGGAAGAGGTCAGGGAAGAAGTCAAGAGAATGGTCAGGGATGTGGTCATTGAAGTGGACATGGGACTTTTGCTTAACTCTTACTGGAGATCTTTTCAATTCCGTGTTAATATTATGGCATGGTTTCCCTGTTTGCTCAAACTGTGTTTTGAAAACCTTTCGGTCTGCTCCACCTCAAATAAAGAATTGCTTGATTTGAAGAGTTGGTGTTGTTTATTATTATTTGGCGGTTTCTCACAGTGCTTTTAAGTTCCTCTCCTTGAGACCTGGGTAGGGTTGCACCAGCCATTCGTAAGTTCTTAAATTAGATCATTAAGACCGCAAGGCTTTAGTAACCACTAGCTACTTTGTAACTAAATCTACACATTTGGTTGCACCAGTTGTTCGTAAGGCAGGACGTAGTTTGTAAACTCGCTGCAGAGCAATGTGTAGTTACAGAGGTTTACCCTCATCCAAATGGAAACCTTTTACGTGAGCAGAACTGTTTAAATGCAATAGTTTAATTCTTAAATTTCTAATCACTCTTGTCACTCACATACTAACGGTCAGTGGTGGGCCGTAACGGAGTAGCTTTAATGTGTTACTGTACTTAAGTACATTTTTCAAGTATCTGTACTTTACTGGAGTAGTTTTATTTTGAGTAACTTTTACTTCACATTTCAAAGCATAAAACCGTACTTTTAACTTCACTACATTTCATAAAACATATCGTTACTCCCTGTAATATATCACGTGCTCCGACACGCAGAAGCGGTGTCTGATTCATCATGAACGAACTGAGTCTCTTCAAAATATACTTTTAAATCGGATCGCAAATCGCACCAAACGATTCGTTTATGTATTAGAATGATCCGATTGCAGCCTACTGTCTATGGATTGCAGCTGTTCGGGAGTCGACCACTCACTGATTCAAATGAACCGTTTAGTGCGAGTCTCCAGAAGTAAGAACCGGGAGATCTTGTGAGTGCGTGTGCGTCTGATGTTGCTAAAAGTAAGTTATTAATGTTGAAATTTAGGATTAATTATTGTAACTGAAAATCATATTTAGGTCAAAATTGTCAGTTGTTTGGGAACTAAATCCGCTGTAAAAAGTGATCTGTTTAAGCCCACTGAAATGCTCGAGTGCATACGATGCAGACACATCAATCAGCGTCTCTGTTTTAGGAAAAAAAAAAAAAACCTTAAACTAACACAGATTAAATACAATAACTCGTGCATGTTCAAAATCCTAGCTGCCGTAATATTAACAGTTTTATTAAAATGCTACCATGTCCTATGTGACGTCTGTTTTTATATTGTTTATCAACAGTAATGTTATATTGTTTGGATTAACTAGATGAGTAGACAGACATGAATGTTTATTCATAACCGTACTGAAAATAAGTAAATATTGTTAGCTGATGCTAACTATCTAGCTAACAAGCTTGCTGGTGCTAACTTGAGGTAATTTTTATAAATAATGTCCAAATATTTTTATTCAACAACCTATATATACATATATATATAAACAACCTATATATATATATATATATATATATATATATAGGGAGAAAAGAAAGGATGTGTCGTTCAGAACATGGTAACTACAATAATTATCAAAGAGGGGAAGAGATGCACCCCGTTTGGCCAGGGGTGTTTTTACACCCCAGACAAGATTTGAGAAGGAAAAAATCATTATGAAAATATAATTATATTTTCCTTAAAATGTTCTTCCTAATTTCAGGCCTTATTATCATGTCATAACTGTGATGTTCTGTAAAACAACAAACTTTAAAATACTTTTTTCTTACTGGTGAAAATCAGATGGTCATCTCTGTTTTCTCTCAGGGACATCACAGTGTAAGCTTCACAGTGAACATTACTCTCAGCGTAGTCCATATCAACAACAAAAATATATCTTGACTCCATATAGTGGTTATTTGGGAAAAAATCCTAGATATTTTGAGCAGTAGGATTATTAAAAAAATATATGTTCTAATTTAAAATTTAATTAAGTAGCCTATATCAAATTGCAAACATCTATGTTTCAGTACTTTTTTACTTAAGTACATAAAAAATTGAGTACTTTTGTACTTTCACTTGAGTAAAATTGAAAAAGGAGTACTTTTACTTTTACTAGAGTAATATTTTACTATACGCATCTGTACTTTTACTCAAGTACTTGATTTGTGTACTTCGTCCACCACTGCTAACGGTAAAAATTAAAAGTTTCATTTAAAACTATACACAAATAAGCTGTTTGTATGTAAATGGCATTCAGAAACCGCAAGACGACTCAAACACTGAAAGAAACCTAAATGCCTTTTTCATCTGAAGAGTCCAACATGAAGCACACAGAGGCTTGCTGTAGATGTTGTGTTGAAGAGGTGTTAAAGGGGATTTTTCTTTTTACTTCTGCAAAACTACGATTGGAATGAATAATGGACTTCTGTTAGCGAATTGCACTGAGAAATATATGATCCTGTGACAGACGGTCAACAGCAAAAAAATATCCACCATTTTGATTAGTTTGATTTGCGTCACGCGGGTTCCACCTACTGGTCAAAACGGTGTAATGCAACAATCCTAACGAGACCTTTAACAAAACAGCAAGTATTTTCATAACACTGTAATGTTTTCAGTATAATTTAAACATCACATGAAACATTAGGGTCTTTGCTATTCAGACCATTTACTTTTATGAAATATTGCAGTTCGTTCTTCTTTTCAGTTATCTGGTTATGGATTACAAGTTAATCAGTCCTGTGCTGCGGGTCAATGTTTAATGGTCGTTAGGTTGTGCTACAGACACATCAGTGCCTCACACAGGTTTAGTAAAGATAAACAACTCAATAAAACACATCTGACTGAGAGAGCGTTTGTGTGTGTGTGTAGTCTGGAAGGAGTGAAACTTATTTACATTTGACCTGTTAGCCAGCACCCCCCATTATGGGACTCACAGCTGAAAGTGCTCTACCAAATTTATAATTGTAACAGTTTCCTACTTCTGTGTGTTACAAACATAATTTTGGTGTCTTTAGAAAGAAGACCATTTGGGCTTTACTTTTTATCAACCAGATTTGATAATGCTCAAAAGTTATAGACACTGAAGTGCCTTGAATTTTTTTTACCACACTTAAATATTTTTTTATTTGATATAAAAATACATGAAATGAGTCCTGGAGCAATCTAGAAAAGTAATGGGTTGAAAGCCACATGTCTCATGAGTTTCTATTTCAAATCTGAATAAAATATAATCAAAAATGAGACTCCTGCTAATATTTTTCTGAGACTATGTCTACACCCCCATCACCCCCCTCACCCCCCAAATATAAGAAAATATATATTTCCCAATAGTATTGAAGGCTTCTACAAACTATTTAGTCAGTAAACATACCACTGCATGTTTTTTTTTTTCATTTATAAAACGCTAGACAGAAACTTAGACGTCATATAAATGATTTATTTGCGCACTAGAAAAATACAATAAGAATAATTTGAGTAAGAAAAATAAGAATAATAAGAAAAAAAAGATTTAACTTTGCCAATTACAGAACATCCTGAGATTGCTAGAAATGCAGCATTAACAATGAATCACGATGCAAATAAGTGCTGATGTGCTGATGGCCACTTATACAGATGGTAATAACACAAATGTGCCAAAGTAAATAATCCACTCCCTCTATTCATATAGACGCGTTCACTTTGATAGCCGTGATCATACAGTAATAGCGAGCTGATTTGGGCTGATTTGCACTCAAACAGATGGTAATCATTCAGATACATTCACATTCAACATAAAACACACTCTCACATATATAAAAACTGTTGAAAAATGAAACAAACATAGAAAAAGGTGATCGCTATAAGTTCCGCCTCCATCAGCTGACAGGTGCGTCAGAGCGCGTCACTAGGGAGCGCCAAATTCAAATAAACTATCTTTTGCCTATTTTTCATTCATTCTTTTTTCCGGTGGATTGTCTCATTCTGTTTGTGACACTGTACGCTGAAAAACCATGCCGTGTTTTTACTAACAAGATGCAGTTTCCGACACGTGAGTAATTCCATAATGGACACAAACAGTTCTGTCGCTGAAGAACTGAAACGTAAACATAGGAATTATGATCCATATTACAACGTTATTGCTTCGTTGGACTAAACGTGCTTCATGAGATGTCGTTCAATGGACCCTTACCTTTCTAACTAAACCGGGATTTACAGCTGTGGATGTGTTTATGACTCGTTATTACGACGGATCTGGTATGTACAGCGTTTCCATTGCTCATGTTTGTATGTGTACTGCTTACACAAATGTAGCAAATACAGTCTTTATAAGCTTTCCATTGAAAAACAGCGATCTGTCGTCGATGCTTGAGGTTTAGATCTTTATAATGATACATAGTTTGTACTATTCATAAACACTGACACGTGCGAGTTGAGAGGCTTTGAGATCGAGGGCGAGGTGCAGGCTAAGAGGTTAAAGAACTAACATCATATTCATAACAGTTACAGCTGCTTTTAACATCTGTCCCCGTTTAGAGAATTTGGAGTAAGTATTAACACCGTGAACTTATTAATATATGTGTTGATATTTTTACGGTATCACAACATGACTGCTGTACCACCTGTAATCCTCTTGTAATTAGGCTACCTTAATTATTATGACATGGCTTGAATGCAGCATTCAGCTCATCCAACCCCAATCAAACACACCTGAACAAGCTAATTAAGGCCTTCCAGACTACTGGAAAGCTACAGGCAGGTGAGATTGATCAACGTTGGAATTGTTCTCCTTGGATATTTAAAAAACCCATTTTACACAGAGGTTGCTACTGCAGCAACACGTGTTGGTTTAGCTTTGTGTGCTTCTTCTGATGCACAAATTCAGGGGCCTTTTCCAGCAGAGTTTGTTGTGAGATCACAGGTCGGGAGGATGACCGCTCGAGTGGATTTCTCATTGATTGCTGCTTTGTGGTATCTTTTTGGATACTTGAGCATAACTCATGCTATTCAAAGACAAAACACAGGTGACAAGATCTGTTGACTTCATTACACAACCTGAAGAAAAGCAGAAACAAGTGGCTCAGTCTTTGAGAGTAATTAACAGTTTAGGAATGTGTAGGTTTTAAAAGTCTTGATCTGAACAGACATGTAGAATCTGTATTTAAAGCCCTGATTCACAAATGCTTAAGCCACACTCTCTGGCCTCTGAAAATGATCCTCTTCAATCCTCTAGTGGATGGTTTTTGTCCGGCGACGCTGACGTTCGTGCCGGCCCGTCGAGGATGTTCTTCTGATGAAGACTGCCCTGGAGGACACAAATGCTGTCGATTTGACTGTGGGCCTGTTTGTGTGCTGCCTGTTTTCAGTGAGTTTCAGTTAGTGGCTGCTAAGGGTCTTAAAACAAAACGCACAAGTAACACATTGAATTCAATGTTGGTTTGAAGCAGAAATTTTGCCTTGTTCTCGTCTGAAGTAGGTTTTAAATTCATCACTTAGGGTAGTTTAATGCACAGGATGACTTCACAAAAGAGGAATAATAGTAGCTTGCTGTTCATGCTTTGAGTGTGTCGTGCTGTATGTTGAAGTGGCTGACTATGTCCAACATCTAAAGCTGACCGTCTGTGTCCACGCAGTGAAGCCGGGTCAGTGTCCCCTACCAGAGATGATTCCACTGTGTGCTGAAAGCTGTTTCCATGATGGCCAGTGTCCTGCCACACAGAAGTGTTGCCCAACCACCGGTGGCTTTGCATGCAGTGAACCACGTGGTCAGGGAAGAGGTCAGATGAGTTGTCAGGGACATGGACCGGTTCATGGACCGGGTCAGGGCCAGGGTAGCGGTCTGGGTCAGGGACAAGGACAAGGACAGGGAAGCGGCCAGGGACAAGGACAGGGAAGCGGACAGGGAAGCGGCCAGGGACAAGGACAGGGAAGCGGCCAGGGACAAGGACAGGGAAGCGGTCAGGGACAAGGCCAGGGTCAGGGACAAGGCCAGGGACAGGGAAGCGGTCAGGGACAAGGCCAGGGAAGCGGCAAGGGTCAGGGACAAGGCCAGGGACAAGGCCAGGGACAAGGCCAGGGAAGCGGTCAGGGACAAGGCCAGGGAAGCGGCCAGGGTCAGGGACAGGGCCAGGGTCAGGGACAAGGCCAGGGTCAGGGACAGGGACAAGGCCAGGGAAGCGGACAGGGTCAGGGACAAGGCCAGGGAAGCGGACAGGGTCAGGGACAGGGACAAGGCCAGGGAAGCGGTCAGGGACAAGGCCAGGGAAGCGGCCAGGGTCAGGGACAAGGCCAGGGTCAGGGACAAGGCCAGGGAAGCGGACAGGGTCAGGGACAGGGACAAGGTCAGGGACAAGGCCAGGGACAGGGACAAGGCCAGGGAAGCGGACAGGGTCAGGGTCAGGGACAAGGCCAGGGTCAGGGACAGGGACAAGGCCAGGGAAGTGGACAGGGTCAGGGACAAGGCCAGGGAAGCGGACAGGGTCAGGGACAAGGTCAGGGACAAGGCCAGGGAAGTGGACAGGGTCAGGGACAAGGCCAGGGAAGCGGACAGGGTCAGGGACAAGGCCAGGGAAGCGGCCAGGGTCAGGGACAAGGCCAGGGAAGCGGCCAGGGTCAGGGACAAGGCCAGGGAAGCGGACAGGGTCAGGGACAGGGACAAGGTCAGGGACAAGGCCAGGGACAGGGACAAGGCCAGGGAAGCGGACAGGGTCAGGGTCAGGGACAAGGCCAGGGTCAGGGACAGGGACAAGGCCAGGGAAGTGGACAGGGTCAGGGACAAGGCCAGGGAAGCGGACAGGGTCAGGGACAAGGTCAGGGACAAGGCCAGGGAAGTGGACAGGGTCAGGGACAAGGCCAGGGAAGCGGACAGGGTCAGGGACAAGGCCAGGGAAGCGGCCAGGGTCAGGGACAAGGCCAGGGAAGCGGCCAGGGTCAGGGACAAGGCCAGGGTCAGGGACAAGGCCAGGGAAGCGGCCAGGGTCAGGGACAAGGCCAGGGTCAGGGACAAGGCCAGGGAAGCGGCCAGGGTCAGGGACAAGGCCAGGGTCAGGGACAAGGCCAGGGAAGCGGACAGGGTCAGGGACAGGGACAAGGCCAGGGACAGGGACAAGGCCAGGAACAGGGACAAGGCCAGGGACAGGGACAAGGCCAGGGAAGCGGACAGGGTCAGGGACAGGGACAAGGCCAGGGACAGGGACAAGGCCAGGAACAGGGACAAGGCCAGGGACAGGGACAAGGCCAGGGAAGCGGACAGGGTCAGGGTCAGGGACAAGGCCAGGGTCAGGGACAGGGACAAGGCCAGGGAAGCGGACAGGGTCAGGGACAAGGCCAGGGAAGCGGACAGGGTCAGGGACAAGGTCAGGGACAAGGCCAGGGAAGCGGTCAGGGACAAGGCCAGGGAAGCGGACAGGGTCAGGGACAAGGCCAGGGAAGCGGACAGGGTCAGGGACAAGGCCAGGGAAGCGGACAGGGTCAGGGACAAGGCCAGGGAAGCGGCCAGGGTCAGGGACAAGGCCAGGGTCAGGGACAAGGCCAGGGAAGCGGCCAGGGCCAGGGCCAGGGACAAGGCCAGGGCCAGGGACAAGGCCAGGGCCAGGGCCAGGGACAAGGTCAGGGACAAGGCCAGGGACAAGGCCAGGGTCAGGGACAAGGCCAGGGAAGCGGACAGGGTCAGGGACAGGGCCAGGGACAGGGACAGGGTCAGGGACAGGGACAGGGTCAGGGACAAGGCCAGGGTCAGGGACAAGGCCAGGGTCAGGGACAAGGCCAGGGACAGGGACAAGGCCAGGGACAGGGACAGGGACAAGGCCAGGGTCAGGGACAGGGACAAGGCCAGGGACAAGGCCAGGGACAAGGCCAGGGACAAGGCCAGGGACAAGGCCAGGGAAGCGGTCAGGGACAGGGTCAGGGACAAGGCCAGGGTCAGGGACAGGGACAAGGCCAGGGAAGCGGACAGGGTCAGGGACAAGGCCAGGGAAGCGGACAGGGTCAGGGACAGGGACAAGGCCAGGGAAGCGGTCAGGGACAAGGCCAGGGAAGCGGCCAGGGTCAGGGACAAGGCCAGGGTCAGGGACAAGGCCAGGGTCAGGGACAGGGACAAGGCCAGGGAAGCGGACAGGGTCAGGGACAGGGACAAGGTCAGGGACAAGGCCAGGGACAGGGACAAGGCCAGGGAAGCGGACAGGGTCAGGGTCAGGGACAAGGCCAGGGTCAGGGACAGGGACAAGCCCAGGGAAGCGGACAGGGTCAGGGACAAGGCCAGGGAAGCGGACAGGGTCAGGGACAAGGTCAGGGACAAGGCCAGGGAAGCGGACAGGGTCAGGGACAAGGCCAGGGAAGCGGCCAGGGTCAGGGACAAGGCCAGGGAAGCGGCCAGGGTCAGGGACAAGGCCAGGGAAGCGGCCAGGGTCAGGGACAAGGCCAGGGTCAGGGACAAGGCCAGGGAAGCGGCCAGGGTCAGGGACAGGGTCAGGGACAGGGACAAGGCCAGGGACAGGGACAAGGCCAGGAACAGGGACAAGGCCAGGGACAGGGACAAGGCCAGGGAAGCGGACAGGGTCAGGGTCAGGGTCAGGGACAAGGCCAGGGTCAGGGACAGGGACAAGGCCAGGGAAGCGGACAGGGTCAGGGACAAGGCCAGGGAAGCGGACAGGGTCAGGGACAAGGTCAGGGACAAGGCCAGGGAAGCGGACAGGGTCAGGGACAAGGCCAGGGAAGCGGACAGGGTCAGGGACAAGGCCAGGGAAGCGGACAGGGTCAGGGACAAGGCCAGGGAAGCGGACAGGGTCAGGGACAAGGCCAGGGAAGCGGCCAGGGTCAGGGACAAGGCCAGGGTCAGGGACAAGGCCAGGGAAGCGGCCAGGGCCAGGGACAGGGACAAGGCCAGGGCCAGGGCCAGGGCCAGGGACAAGGCCAGGGTCAGGGTCAGGGACAAGGCCAGGGTCAGGGTCAGGGACAAGGCCAGGGTCAGGGTCAGGGTCAGGGACAAGGCCAGGGTCAGGGTCAGGGTCAGGGACAAGGCCAGGGTCAGGGACAAGGCCAGGGTCAGGGACAAGGCCAGGGTCAGGGACAAGGCCAGGGACAGGGACAGGGCCAGGGTCAGGGACAGGGCCAGGGTCAGGGACAAGGCCAGGGTCAGGGACAAGGCCAGGGTCAGGGACAAGGCCACGGACAGGGACAGGGCCAGGGCCAGGGACAGGGACAGGGACAAGGCCAGGGTCAGGGACAAGGCCACGGACAGGGACAGGGCCAGGGACAGGGACAGGGACAAGGCCAGGGTCAGGGTCAGGGTCAGGGACAAGGCCAGGGTCAGGGACAGGGTCAGGGACAAGGCCAGGGTCAGGGACAGGGTCAGGGACAAGGCCAGGGAAGCGGACAGGGTCAGGGACAAGGCCAGGGAAGCGGACAGGGTCAGGGACAAGGCCAGGGAAGCGGACAGGGTCAGGGACAGGGCCAAGGCCAGGGAAGCGGACAGGGTCAGGGACAGGGCCAAGGCCAGGGAAGCGGTCAGGGTCAGGGACGGGGCCAGGGAAGCGGTCAGGGTCAGGGACGGGGCCAGGGAAGCGGTCAGGGACAAGGACAGGGTCAGGGACGGGGCCAGGGAAACGGTCAGGGACAAGGTCAGGGATGGGGCCAGGGAAGCGGCCAGGGACAGGGAAGTGGACAGGGTCAGGGACAAGGACAGGGAAGCGGACAGGGTCAGGGACAAGGACAGGGAAGCGGCCAGGGTCAGGGAAGTGGAAGAGGTCAGGGAAGAAGTCAAGAGAATGGTCAGGGATGTGGTCATTGAAGTGGACATGGGACTTTTGCTTAACTCTTACTGGAGATCTTTTCAATTCCGTGTTAATATTATGGCATGGTTTCCCTGTTTGCTCAAACTGTGTTTTGAAAACCTTTCGGTCTGCTCCACCTCAAATAAAGAATTGCTTGATTTGAAGAGTTGGTGTTGTTTATTATTATTTGGCGGTTTCTCACAGTGCTTTTAAGTTCCTCTCCTTGAGACCTGGGTAGGGTTGCACCAGCCATTCGTAAGTTCTTAAATTAGATCATTAAGACCGCAAGGCTTTAGTAACCACTAGCTACTTTGTAACTAAATCTACACATTTGGTTGCACCAGTTGTTCGTAAGGCAGGACGTAGTTTGTAAACTCGCTGCAGAGCAATGTGTAGTTACAGAGGTTTACCCTCATCCAAATGGAAACCTTTTACGTGAGCAGAACTGTTTAAATGCAATAGTTTAATTCTTAAATTTCTAATCACTCTTGTCACTCACATACTAACGGTCAGTGGTGGGCCGTAACGGAGTAGCTTTAATGTGTTACTGTACTTAAGTACATTTTTCAAGTATCTGTACTTTACTGGAGTAGTTTTATTTTGAGTAACTTTTACTTCACATTTCAAAGCATAAAACCGTACTTTTAACTTCACTACATTTCATAAAACATATCGTTACTCCCTGTAATATATCACGTGCTCCGACACGCAGAAGCGGTGTCTGATTCATCATGAACGAACTGAGTCTCTTCAAAATATACTTTTAAATCGGATCGCAAATCGCACCAAACGATTCGTTTATGTATTAGAATGATCCGATTGCAGCCTACTGTCTATGGATTGCAGCTGTTCGGGAGTCGACCACTCACTGATTCAAATGAACCGTTTAGTGCGAGTCTCCAGAAGTAAGAACCGGGAGATCTTGTGAGTGCGTGTGCGTCTGATGTTGCTAAAAGTAAGTTATTAATGTTGAAATTTAGGATTAATTATTGTAACTGAAAATCATATTTAGGTCAAAATTGTCAGTTGTTTGGGAACTAAATCCGCTGTAAAAAGTGATCTGTTTAAGCCCACTGAAATGCTCGAGTGCATACGATGCAGACACATCAATCAGCGTCTCTGTTTTAGGAAAAAAAAAAAAAACCTTAAACTAACACAGATTAAATACAATAACTCGTGCATGTTCAAAATCCTAGCTGCCGTAATATTAACAGTTTTATTAAAATGCTACCATGTCCTATGTGACGTCTGTTTTTATATTGTTTATCAACAGTAATGTTATATTGTTTGGATTAACTAGATGAGTAGACAGACATGAATGTTTATTCATAACCGTACTGAAAATAAGTAAATATTGTTAGCTGATGCTAACTATCTAGCTAACAAGCTTGCTGGTGCTAACTTGAGGTAATTTTTATAAATAATGTCCAAATATTTTTATTCAACAACCTATATATACATATATATATAAACAACCTATATATATATATATATATATATATATATATATATATATATATATATATATATATATATAGGGAGAAAAGAAAGGATGTGTTGTTCAGAACATGGTAACTTCAATAATTATCAAAGAGGGGAAGAGATGCACCCCGTTTGGCCAGGGGTGTTTTTACACCCCAGACAAGATTTGAGAAGGAAAAAATCATTATGAAAATATAATTATATTTTCCTTAAAATGTTCTTCCTAATTTCAGGCCTTATTATCATGTCATAACTGTGATGTTCTGTAAAACAACAAACTTTAAAATACTTTTTTCTTACTGGTGAAAATCAGATGGTCATCTCTGTTTTCTCTCAGGGACATCACAGTGTAAGCTTCACAGTGAACATTACTCTCAGCGTAGTCCATATCAACAACAAAAATATATCTTGACTCCATATAGTGGTTATTTGGGAAAAAATCCTAGATATTTTGAGCAGTAGGATTATTAAAAAAATATATGTTCTAATTTAAAATTTAATTAAGTAGCCTATATCAAATTGCAAACATCTATGTTTCAGTACTTTTTTACTTAAGTACATAAAAAATTGAGTACTTTTGTACTTTCACTTGAGTAAAATTGAAAAAGGAGTACTTTTACTTTTACTAGAGTAATATTTTACTATACGCATCTGTACTTTTACTCAAGTACTTGATTTGTGTACTTCGTCCACCACTGCTAACGGTAAAAATTAAAAGTTTCATTTAAAACTATACACAAATAAGCTGTTTGTATGTAAATGGCATTCAGAAACCGCAAGACGACTCAAACACTGAAAGAAACCTAAATGCCTTTTTCATCTGAAGAGTCCAACATGAAGCACACAGAGGCTTGCTGTAGATGTTGTGTTGAAGAGGTGTTAAAGGGGATTTTTCTTTTTACTTCTGCAAAACTACGATTGGAATGAATAATGGACTTCTGTTAGCGAATTGCACTGAGAAATATATGATCCTGTGACAGACGGTCAACAGCAAAAAAATATCCACCATTTTGATTAGTTTGATTTGCGTCACGCGGGTTCCACCTACTGGTCAAAACGGTGTAATGCAACAATCCTAACGAGACCTTTAACAAAACAGCAAGTATTTTCATAACACTGTAATGTTTTCAGTATAATTTAAACATCACGTGAAACATTAGGGTCTTTGCTATTCAGACCATTTACTTTTATGAAATATTGCAGTTCGTTCTTCTTTTCAGTTATCTGGTTATGGATTACAAGTTAATCAGTCCTGTGCTGCGGGTCAATGTTTAATGGTCGTTAGGTTGTGCTACAGACACATCAGTGCCTCACACAGGTTTAGTAAAGATAAACAACTCAATAAAACACATCTGACTGAGAGAGCGTTTGTGTGTGTGTGTAGTCTGGAAGGAGTGAAACTTATTTACATTTGACCTGTTAGCCAGCACCCCCCATTATGGGACTCACAGCTGAAAGTGCTCTACCAAATTTATAATTGTAACAGTTTCCTACTTCTGTGTGTTACAAACATAATTTTGGTGTCTTTAGAAAGAAGACCATTTGGGCTTTACTTTTTATCAACCAGATTTGATAATGCTCAAAAGTTATAGACACTGAAGTGCCTTGAATTTTTTTTTACCACACTTAAATATTTTTTTATTTGATATAAAAATACATGAAATGAGTCCTGGAGCAATCTAGAAAAGTAATGGGTTGAAAGCCACATGTCTCATGAGTTTCTATTTCAAATCTGAATAAAATATAATCAAAAATGAGACTCCTGCTAATATTTTTCTGAGACTATGTCTACACCCCCATCACCCCCCTCACCCCCCAAATATAAGAAAATATATATTTCCCAATAGTATTGAAGGCTTCTACAAACTATTTAGTCAGTAAACATACCACTGCATGTTTTTTTTTTTCATTTATAAAACGCTAGACAGAAACTTAGACGTCATATAAATGATTTATTTGCGCACTAGAAAAATACAATAAGAATAATTTGAGTAAGAAAAATAAGAATAATAAGAAAAAAAAGATTTAACTTTGCCAATTACAGAACATCCTGAGATTGCTAGAAATGCAGCATTAACAATGAATCACGATGCAAATAAGTGCTGATGTGCTGATGGCCACTTATACAGATGGTAATAACACAAATGTGCCAAAGTAAATAATCCACTCCCTCTATTCATATAGACGCGTTCACTTTGATAGCCGTGATCATACAGTAATAGCGAGCTGATTTGGGCTGATTTGCACTCAAACAGATGGTAATCATTCAGATACATTCACATTCAACATAAAACACACTCTCACATATATAAAAACTGTTGAAAAATGAAACAAACATAGAAAAAGGTGATCGCTATAAGTTCCGCCTCCATCAGCTGACAGGTGCGTCAGAGCGCGTCACTAGGGAGCGCCAAATTCAAATAAACTATCTTTTGCCTATTTTTCATTCATTCTTTTTTCCGGTGGATTGTCTCATTCTGTTTGTGACACTGTACGCTGAAAAACCATGCCGTGTTTTTACTAACAAGATGCAGTTTCCGACACGTGAGTAATTCCATAATGGACACAAACAGTTCTGTCGCTGAAGAACTGAAACGTAAACATAGGAATTATGATCCATATTACAACGTTATTGCTTCGTTGGACTAAACGTGCTTCATGAGATGTCGTTCAATGGACCCTTACCTTTCTAACTAAACCGGGATTTACAGCTGTGGATGTGTTTATGACTCGTTATTACGACGGATCTGGTATGTACAGCGTTTCCATTGCTCATGTTTGTATGTGTACTGCTTACACAAATGTAGCAAATACAGTCTTTATAAGCTTTCCATTGAAAAACAGCGATCTGTCGTCGATGCTTGAGGTTTAGATCTTTATAATGATACATAGTTTGTACTATTCATAAACACTGACACGTGCGAGTTGAGAGGCTTTGAGATCGAGGGCGAGGTGCAGGCTAAGAGGTTAAAGAACTAACATCATATTCATAAACAGTTACAGCTGCTTTTAACATCTGTCCCCGTTTAGAGAATTTGGAGTAAGTATTAACACCGTGAACTTATTAATATATGTGTTGATATTTTTACGGTATCACAACATGACTGCTGTACCACCTGTAATCCTCTCGTAATTAGGCTACCTTAATTATTATGACATGGCTTGAATGCAGCATTCAGCTCATCCAACCCCAATCAAACACACCTGAACAAGCTAATTAAGGCCTTCCAGACTACTGGAAAGCTACAGGCAGGTGAGATTGATCAACGTTGGAATTGTTCTCCTTGGATATTTAAAAACCCATTTTACACAGAGGTTGCTACTGCAGCAACACGTGTTGGTTTAGCTTTGTGTGCTTCTTCTGATGCACAAATTCAGGGGCCTTTTCCAGCAGAGTTTGTTGTGAGATCACAGGTCGGGAGGATGACCGCTCGAGTGGATTTCTCATTGATTGCTGCTTTGTGGTATCTTTTTGGATACTTGAGCATAACTCATGCTATTCAAAGACAAAACACAGGTGACAAGATCTGTTGACTTCATTACACAACCTGAAGAAAAGCAGAAACAAGTGGCTCAGTCTTTGAGAGTAATTAACAGTTTAGGAATGTGTAGGTTTTAAAAGTCTTGATCTGAACAGACATGTAGAATCTGTATTTAAAGCCCTGATTCACAAATGCTTAAGCCACACTCTCTGGCCTCTGAAAATGATCCTCTTCAATCCTCTAGTGGATGGTTTTTGTCCGGCGACGCTGACGTTCGTGCCGGCCCGTCGAGGATGTTCTTCTGATGAAGACTGCCCTGGAGGACACAAATGCTGTCGATTTGACTGTGGGCCTGTTTGTGTGCTGCCTGTTTTCAGTGAGTTTCAGTTAGTGGCTGCTAAGGGTCTTAAAACAAAACGCACAAGTAACACATTGAATTCAATGTTGGTTTGAAGCAGAAATTTTGCCTTGTTCTCGTCTGAAGTAGGTTTTAAATTCATCACTTAGGGTAGTTTAATGCACAGGATGACTTCACAAAAGAGGAATAATAGTAGCTTGCTGTTCATGCTTTGAGTGTGTCGTGCTGTATGTTGAAGTGGCTGACTATGTCCAACATCTAAAGCTGACCGTCTGTGTCCACGCAGTGAAGCCGGGTCAGTGTCCCCTACCAGAGATGATTTCTCACTGTGTGCGGAAAGCTGTTTCCATGATGGCCCAGTGTCCTGCCACACAGAAGTGTTGCCCAACCACCGGTGGGCTTTGCATGTCAGTGAACCACGTGCGTCAGGGAAGAGGTCAAGATGAGTTGTCAGGGACATTGGACCGGTTCACTGGACCGGGTCAGGGCCAGCGGTAGCGGTCTGGGTCAGGGACCAGGGCCAGGTGACAAGGACAAGGACAGGGAAGCGGCCAAGGACAGGGAAGCGGACAGGGAAGCGGCCAGGGACAAGGACAGGGAAGCGGCCAGGGACAAGGACAGGGAAGCGGCCAGGGACAAGGCCAGGGTCAGGGACAAGGCCAGGGACAGGGAAGCGGTCAGGGACAAGGCCAGGGACAAGGCCAGGGACAAGGCCAGGGACAAGGCCAGGGACAGGGCCAGGGTCAGGGACAAGGCCAGGGACAGGGCCAGGGACAAGGCCAGGGAAGCGGACAGGGTCAGGGACAAGGCCAGGGTCAGGGACAGGGACAAGGCCAGGGAAGCGGACAGGGTCAGGGACAGGGACAAGGCCAGGGAAGCGGTCAGGGACAAGGCCAGGGTCAGGGACAAGGCCAGGGTCAGGGACAAGGCCAGGGTCAGGGACAAGGCCAGGGTCAGGGACAGGGACAAGGCCAGGGAAGCGGACAGGGTCAGGGACAGGGACAAGGTCAGGGACAAGGCCAGGGACAGGGACAAGGCCAGGGAAGCGGACAGGGTCAGGGTCAGGGACAAGGCCAGGGTCAGGGACAGGGACAAGGCCAGGGAAGCGGACAGGGACAAGGCCAGGGAAGCGGACAGGGTCAGGGACAAGGCCAGGGAAGCGGACAGGGTCAGGGACAAGGCCAGGGAAGCGGCCAGGGTCAGGGACAAGGCCAGGGAAGCGGCCAGGGTCAGGGACAAGGCCAGGGAAGCGGCCAGGGTCAGGGACAAGGCCAGGGAAGCGGCCAGGGTCAGGGACAAGGCCAGGGAAGCGGCCAGGGTCAGGGACAAGGCCAGGGAAGCGGCCAGGGTCAGGGACAAGGCCAGGGTCAGGGACAAGGCCAGGGAAGCGGCCAGGGTCAGGGACAAGGCCAGGGTCAGGGACAAGGCCAGGGAAGCGGCCAGGGTCAGGGACAAGGCCAGGGTCAGGGACAAGGCCAGGGAAGCGGACAGGGTCAGGGACAGGACAAGGCCAGGGACAGGGACAAGGCAGGGACAGGGACAAGGCCAGGGACAGGGACAAGGCCAGGGACAGGGACAAGGCCAGGGAAGCGGACAGGGTCAGGGTCAGGGACAAGGCCAGGGTCAGGGACAGGGACAAGGCCAGGGAAGCGGACAGGGTCAGGGACAAGGTCAGGGACAAGGCCAGGGAAGCGGACAGGGTCAGGGACAAGGCCAGGGAAGCGGACAGGGTCAGGGACAAGGCCAGGGAAGCGGACAGGGTCAGGGACAAGGCCAGGGAAGCGGACAGGGTCAGGGACAAGGCCAGGGAAGCGGCCAGGGTCAGGGACAAGGCCAGGGTCAGGGACAAGGCCAGGGAAGCGGCCAGGGCCAGGGTCAGGGACAAGGCCAGGGACAGGGACAAGGCCAGGGCCAGGGCCAGGGACAAGGCCAGGGTCAGGGCCAGGGTCAGGGACAAGGGCCAGGGTCAGGGACAAGGCCAGGGAAGCGGACAGGGTCAGGGACAGGGCCAGGGAACGGCCAGGGTCAGGGACAGGGCCAGGGTCAGGGACAGGCCAGGGTCAGGGACAGGCCAGGGTCAGGGACAAGGCCAGGGACAGGGACAGGGCCAGGGTCAGGGACAAGGCCAGGACAGGGACAAGGCCAGGGCAGGACAGGGCCAGGGACAAGGCCAGGGTCAGGGACAGGGACAGGGACAAGGCCAGGGTCAGGGACAGGGACAGGGACAAGGCCAGGGGTCAGGGACAGGGTCAGGGACAAGGCCAGGAAGCGGACAGGGTCAGGGACAAGCCAGGGAAGCGGAGCGGACAGGGTCAGGGACAAGGCCAGGGAAGCGGACAGGGTCAGGGGACAAGGCCAGGGAAGCGGACAGGGTCAGGGACAGGGACAAGGCCAGGGAAGCGGACAGGGTCAGGGACAGGACAAGGCCAGGACAAGGCCAGGGAGCGGACAGGGTCAGGGACAGGGACAAGGCCAGGGAAGCGGTCAGGGCAGGACAGGGCCAGGAAGGGTCAGACGGGCCAGGGAAGCGGTCAGGGACAAGGACAGGGTCAGGGACGGGGCCAGGGAAACGGTCAGGGACAAGGTCAGGGATGGGCCAGGGAAGCGGCCAGGGACAGGGAAGTGGACAGGGTCAGGGACAAGGACAGGGAAGCGGACAGGGTCAGGGACAAGGACAGGGAAGCGGCCAGGGTCAGGGAAGTGGAAGAGGTCAGGGAAGAAGTCAAGAGAATGGTCAGGGATGTGGTCATTGAAGTGGACATGGGACTTTTGCTTAACTCTTACTGGAGATCTTTTCAATTCCGTGTTAATATTATGGCATGGTTTCCCTGTTTGCTCAAACTGTGTTTTGAAAACTTTTCGGTCTGCTCCACCTCAAATAAAGAATTGCTTGATTTGAAGAGTTGGTGTTGTTTATTATTATTTGGCGGTTTCTCACAGTGCTTTTAAGTTCCTCTCCTTGAGACCTGGGTAGGGTTGCACCAGCCATTCGTAAGTTCTTAAATTAGATCATTAAGACCGCAAGGCTTTAGTAACCACTAGCTACTTT
>NW_020527250.1:10000-21945 GCF_003368295.1 Carassius auratus | reverse complement strand
TGCAACTCCTCTACCCAGCCTCCCATCACCATGTTATAAAAAATCTCTCCACTCCACCTTTTCCTTATTTCAGTCATACTCTTCCCTCCAGTTAGTTTCTTGTAATAAAATCACATCCTCTCTTTTAACATTTCTTTCAACCTTTTTAACAAATTACCCATGTCCCATTAGTCCCCTTGCATTAAAAGAACACAACTTAAAAACCATTAAAAAAAATAAAAATAGAATACCTAAAAACATTATTCTTTATCTTCTCCCTCCAGCACTCTTTAACACTTCATATCTGTTTACACTTTTTTACTCGCCCCTTGTCATTAACTTTTTTCTTACATTTCCACATTTGTTATTTACCTTTAATGTTCTCCTCTACTTTGTCCTCTCTCCCCTCTGTCTTTCCCATGTTGTCCATCCTTGTTTCTTCTTCACTGCCCATTTCTTTGTTTTGATTCATGCATTCCTTGTCCATCACTCTCCACATTATCCAAAAGTTTTAAAACTGTCCGATATTTCCATTTCTGTCCATTGAGTATTCTGTTCTACTGTTTGGCCTCATCCATTTAAAATTATTTTTCTTCTTCTTTCTTTCTCTTGGTGCCTGTTCCTCCTCCTGTTTCCTTCTGTGGTAATCCTTCATCCCCTTGTCCTTCATCAATATCTCCTTCCTCTTCAGTGTTTCGTTCATGCACCTGTCCGTCCACTGATGCTCCCAGACCTCCTTCCTCTCCCTCCACCAACACTCACACTTATTTAAATTTTTTGAACTCGGGCATCTGACCGCGTTGCAGTCCTTGCGAAATGTCCCCTTTCCTCGCACTTGTGACACTTAAATTCAGGGCATTCTTTAAGCAGGTGATCTGGGCTCATGCACAGCTTACAGGTCTTCACCTGGGTGGCTGTGCATCACCCTAAAGTACTGCGGCCCTTCTGCTGTTTCCAGCTTTGTGCTGTAGGGCAATGATGCCACCTCCTTGGGGAATCGCACTTTTAAAAACCTTGTTCCAGATCCTCTATTTCAGTGCCCGGGTGTAGCATCTTCTTTTTAATTTTGATATGGGATTAACTCCCCATCCCTCCAATTTTCTAAAAATGTCTTTATCATCAAGGTAGACGGGCAGGTGCATGAAGAAACACATAAATCTCTATTTTGCAGTTTCTTTATTTCACAGTTCACTCCTTTAATTAACAATCCCTCAGTCAGTTCATCACATGTTCTTCTTTTTCCATTGTCAGTTCATATTCCTTTCCTTGTCTTGGCCTTAGTGCTAAGATTTTCCCATATCCACATTTGTCCGTCACCGCTTTAATAATATCCACAGCTCTCACCTCATTTACGTTCTCCACATTCACAATCACAGTTTCCTCCTTTAAGTATTTCCTTTCACCAAAATTAATCTCTTGCATCTTGTTTTTTTACCGTGTCCTGCTCGTTGTCGATACTCCAGTCCAGGGTCGTTGCCATGCGTGGTCTCTCCAGCCAGTCCAGTGTCGTTTGCCTTACGTGTCTCCCAGCCAATCCATTGTCGTTTGCCATACGTGTCTCTCCAAGCCAGTCCAGTGTCGTTTTGCCCTTACGTGTCTCTCCAGCCAATCCAGTGTCATTTGCCATGCGTGTCTCTCCAGCCAGTCCAGTGTCGTTTGCCATGCGTGTCTCTCCAGCCAGTCCAGTGTCGTTTGCCAATAATCCATCCATTGTAAAAAAAAATAAAACAAAAATTAACCACCCTCCAGCCAGCAAGATGCTGCTGTTAGGTGGTTTAAAACTGAAAACCACACAAAAAATAAAACTAACAAGTCCCAAAACACTCACAAAACAAACACTAACAGAAAAATCAAAATGGAGGAGAGCCTTCCTCTCAAACTGCAGCCAACACTTCCTGTAGCTCTCTAGCGCCCTCAGGTTGGTATGGCCGTAAGTGAAGACTGCTGCGAAGAGAGGGCTATTTAAAGTTCAGCCAATCTACTTGGCCAGTACATTAATAAGTAGGAAAGTAAACCCAAAAGCTTAAAGCGCCTGGTATTCCTAGGCGTCTCTCATCCAAGTACTAACCAGACCTAAACCTGTTAATATGCAGAGATCGGCATTGACTCTTTTTTTTTGCAAGATTATTATATAATTCGTGAAAAATATCCAAAAAGTTTAAAGCACCTGGTATTCCCAGGCAGTCTCCCATCCATGTACCAACAAGGCCCAAACCTGCTAATATTCAGAGATCGGCCATTGACTCTTTTTTTTTTGCAAGATTATTATATAATTTATGAAAAATATCCACAAAGTTTAAAGCACCTGGTATTCCCAGGCAGTCTCCCATCCATGTACTAACCAGGCCCAAACCTGCTAATATTCAGAGATCGGCCATTGACTCTATGTTTTGGCAAAATTGTTCTATACTAAGTGAAAATTTCCAAAAGGCTTACAGCACCTGGTATTTCAAGGCGGTCTCCCATCCAAGTACTAACCAGACCTAAACCTGCTAGTATGCAGAGATCTGGCATTGACTCTTTTTTATTTGCAAGATTATTATATAATTCGTGAAAAATATCCAAAAAGTTTAAAGCACCTGGAATTCCCAGGCAGTCTCCCATCCATGTACTAACAAGGCCCAAACCTGCTAATATGCAGAGATCGGCCAATGACTCTATGTTTTGGCAAAATTGTTCTATACTAAGTGAAAAATTTCCAAAAAGCTTACAGCACCTGGTATTCCCAGGCGGTCTCCCATCCAAGTACTAACCAGGCCCAAACCTGCTTAGCTTCAGAGATCAAACGAGATCTGTCATAGCCAGGTTGGTATGGCCGTAAGCGAAGACTGCTCCGAAGAGAGGGCTATTTAAAGTTCTGCCAATCTACTGGCCAGTACATTATATAAGTAGGAAAGAAAAACCCAAAAGCTTAAAAAGCCTGCTATTCCTAGGCGGTCTCTCATCCAAGTACTAACCAGACCTAAACCTGCTAAGATTCAGAGATTGGGCATTGACTTTTTTTTTTTTTTTTTTTTGCAAGATTAGTATATAATTCGTGAAAAATATCCAAAAAGTTTAAAGCACCTGGTATTCCAGGCAGTCTCCCATCCATGTACCAACAAGGCCCAAACCTGCTAATATTCAGAGATCGGCCATTGACTCTTTTTTTTTTGCAAGATTATTATATAATTCATGAAAAATATCCACAAAGTTTAAAGCACCTGGTATTCCCAGGCAGTCTCCCATGCATGTACTAACCAGGCCCAAACCTGCTAATATTCAGAGATCGGCCATGTTTTGGCAAAATTGTTCTATTACTAAGTGAAAATTTTCCAAAAGGCTTACAGCACCTGGTATTTCAAGGCGGTCTCCCATCCAAGTACTAACCAGACCTAAACCTGCTAGTATGCAGAGATCTGGCATTGACTCTTTTTTATTTGCAAGATTATTATATAATTCGTGAAAAATATCCAAAAAGTTTAAAGCACCTGGTATTCCCAGGCAGTCTCCCATCCATGTACTAACAAGGCCCAAACCTGCTAATATGCAGAGATCGGCCAATGACTCTATGTTTTGGCAAAATTGTTCTATACTAAGTGAAAAATTTCCAAAAAGCTTACAGCACCTGGTATTCCCAGGCGGTCTCCCATCCAAGTACTAACCAGGCCCAAACCTGCTTAGCTTCAGAGATCAAACGAGATCTGTCATAGCCAGGTTGGTATGGCCGTAAGCGAAGACTGCTCCGAAGAGAGGGCTATTTAAAGTTCTGCCAATCTACTGGCCAGTACATTATATAAGTAGGAAAGAAAACCCAAAAGCTTAAAAAGCCTGCTATTCCTAGGCGGTCTCTCATCCAAGTACTAACCAGACCTAAACCTGCTAAGATTCAGAGATTGGGCATTGACTTTTTTTTTTTTTTTTTTTGCAAGATTAGTATATAATTCGTGAAAAATATCCAAAAAGTTTAAAGCACCTGGTATTCCCAGGCAGTCTCCCATCCATGTACCAACAAGGCCCAAACCTGCTAATATTCAGAGATCGGCCATTGACTCTTTTTTTTTGCAAGATTATTATATAATTCATGAAAAATATCCACAAAGTTTAAAGCACCTGGTATTCCCAGGCAGTCTCCCATGCATGTACTAACCAGGCCCAAACCTGCTAATATTCAGAGATCGGCCATGTTTTGGCAAAATTGTTCAATACTAAGTGAAAATTTTCCAAAAAGTTTACAGCACCTGGTATTTCAAGGCGGTCTCCCACCCAAGTACTAACCAGGCCCAAACCTGCTTAGCTTCCGAGATAAGACGAGATCGGGCATGTCCAGGTCGGTATGGCCGTAAGCAAAGTCTGCTGCGAAGAGAGGGCTATTTAAAGTTCAGCCAATCTACTCGCAAGTACATTATATAAGTAGGAAAGAAAACCCAAAAGCTTAAAGCGCCTGGTATTCCTAGGCGGTCTCTCATCCAAGTACTAACCAGACCTAAACCTGCTAATATGCAGAGATCTGGCATTGACTCTTTTTTTTTTTTTTTTGCAAGATTATTATATAATTCGTGAAAAATATCCAAAAAGTTTAAAGCACCTGGTATTCCCAGGCAGTCTCCCATCCATGTACTAACAAGGCCCAAACCTGCTAATATTCAGAGATCGGCCATTGACTCTTTCTTTTTGCAAGATTATTATATAATTCATGAAAAATATCCAAAAAGTTTAAAGCACCTGGTATTCCCAGGCAGTCTCCCATCCATGTACTAACCAGGCCCAAACCTGCTAATATTCAGAGATCGGCCATGTTTTGGCAAAATTGTTCTATACTAAGTGAACATTTTCCAAAAAGTTTAAAGCACCTGGTATTCCCAGGCAGTCTCCCATCCATGTACTAACAAGGCCCAAACCTGCTAATATGCAGAGATCGGCCATTGACTCTATGTTTTGGCAAAATTGTTCTATACTAAGTGAAAAATTTCCAAAAAGCTTACAGCACCTGGTATTCCTAGGCGGTCTCCCATCCAAGTACTAACCAGGCCCAAACCTGCTGAGCTTCCGAGATCAAACGAGATTGGGCATGGCCAGGTTTGTATGGCCGTAAGCCAAGACTGCTGCGAAGAGAGGGCTATTTAAAGTTCAGCCAATCTACTCGCCAGTACATTATATAAGTAGGAAAGAAAACCCAAAAGCTTAAAGCGCCTGGTATTCCTAGGCGGTCTCTCATCCAAGTACTAACCAGACCTAAACCTGCTAATATGCAGAGATCGGGCATTGACTCTTTTTTTTTGCAAGATTATTATATAATTAGTGAAAAATATCCAAAAAGTTTAAAGCACCTGGTATTCCCAGGCAGTCTCCCATCCATGTACTAACAAGGCCCAAACCTGCTAATATTCAGAGATCGGCCATTGACTCTTTTTTTTTTGCAAGATTATTATATAATTCATGAAAAATATCCACAAAGTTTAAAGCACCTGGTATTCCCAGGCAGTCTCCCATCCATGTACTAACCAGGCCCAAACCTGCTAATATTCAGAGATCGGCCATTGACTCTATGTTTTGGCAAAATTGTTCTATACTAAGTGAAAATTTTCCAAAAAGCTTACAGCACCTGGTATTTCAAGGCGGTCTCCCATCCAAGTACTAACCAGACCTAAACCTGCTAGTATGCAGAGATCTGGCATTGACTCTTTTTTTATTTGCAAGATTATTATATAATTCGTGAAAAATATCCAAAAAGTTTAAAGCACCTGGTATTCCCAGGCAGTCTCCCATCCATGTACTAACAAGGCCCAAACCTGCTAATATGCAGAGATCGGCCAATGACTCTATGTTTTGGCAAAATTGTTCTATACTAAGTGAAAAATTTCCAAAAAGCTTACAGCACCTGGTATTCCCAGGCGGTCTCCCATCCAAGTACTAACCAGGCCCAAACCTGCTTAGCTTCCGAGATCAAACAAGATCGGTCATAGCCAGTTTGGTATGGCCGTAAGCGAAGACTGCTCCGAAGAGAGGGCTATTTAAAGTTCTGCCAATCTACTGGCCAGTACATTATATAAGTAGGAAAGAAAACCCAAAAGCTTAAAAAGCCTGCTATTCCTAGGCGGTCTCTCATCCAAGTAGTAACCAGACCTAAACCTGCTAAGATTCAGAGATTGGGCATTGACTTTTTTTTTTTTTTTTTTGCAAGATTAGTATATAATTCGTGAAAAATATCCAAAAAGTTTAAAGCACCTGGTATTCCCAGGCAGTCTCCCATCCATGTACCAACAAGGCCCAAACCTGCTAATATTCAGAGATCGGCCATTGACTCTTTTTTTTTGCAAGATTATTATATAATTCATGAAAAATATCCACAAAGTTTAAAGCACCTGGTATTCCCAGGCAGTCTCCCATGCATGTACTAACCAGGCCCAAACCTGCTAATATTCAGAGATCGGCCATGTTTTGGCAAAATTGTTCAATACTAAGTGAAAATTTTCCAAAAAGCTTACAGCACCTGGTATTTCAAGGCGGTCTCCCATCCAAGTACTAACCAGGCCCAAACCTGCTTAGCTTCCGAGATAAGACGAGATCGGGTATGTCCAGGTTGGTATGGTCCTAAGCGAAGTCTGCTGCGAAGAGAGGGCTATTTAAAGTTCAGCCAATCTACTGGCCAGTACATTATATAAGTAGGAAAGAAAACCCAAAAGCTTAAAGCGCCTGGTATTCCTAGGCGGTCTCTCATCCAAGTACTAACCAGACCTAAACCTGCTAAGATTCAGAGATCGGGCATTGATTCTTTTTTTTTTTTTTTTTTTTTTTGCAAGATTAGTATATAATTCGTGAAAAATATCCAAAAAGTTTAAAGCACCTGGTATTCCCAGGCAATCTCCCATCCATGTACTAACCAGGCCCAAACCTGCTAATATTCAGAGATCGGCCATTGACTCTATGGTTTGGCAAAATTGTTCTATACTAAGTGAAAATTTTCCAAAAAGCTTAGAGCACCTGGTATTTCAAGACGGTCTCCCATCCAAGTACTAACCAGACCTAAACCTGCTAATATGCAGAGATCTGGCATTGACTTTTTTTTTTTTGCAAGATTATTATATAATTCGTGAAATATATCCAAAAAGTTTAAAGCACCTGGTATTCCCAGGCAGTCTCCCATCCATGTACTAACAATGCCCAAACCTGCTAATATGCAGAGATCGGCCAATGACTCTATGTTTTGGCAAAATTGTTCTATACTAAGTGAAAAATTTCCAAAAAGCTTACAGCACCTGGTATTCCCAGGCGGTCTCCCATCCAAGTACTAACCAGGCCCAAACCTGCTTAGCTTCCGAGATCAAACGAGATCGGTCATAGCCAGGTTGGTATGGCCGTAAGCGAAGACTGCTCCGAAGAGAGGGCTATTTAAAGTTCTGCCAATCTACTGGCCAGTACATTATATAAGTAGGAAAGAAAACCCAAAAGCTTAAAAAGCCTGCTATTCCTAGGCGGTCTCTCATCCAAGTACTAACCAGACCTAAACCTGCTAAGATTCAGAGATTGGGCATTGACTTTTTTTTTTTTTTTTTTTTTTTTTGCAAGATTAGTATATAATTCGTGAAAAATATCCAAAAAGTTTAAAGCACCTGGTATTCCCAGGCAGTCTCCCATCCATGTACCAACAAGGCCCAAACCTGCTAATATTCAGAGATCGGCCATTGACTCTTTTTTTTTGCAAGATTATTATATAATTCATGAAAAATTTCCACAAAGTTTAAAGCACCTGGTATTCCCAGGCAGTCTCCCATGCATGTACTAACCAGGCCCAAACCTGCTAATATTCAGAGATCGGCCATGTTTTGGCAAAATTGTTCAATACTAAGTGAAAATTTTCCAAAAAGCTTACAGCACCTGGTATTTCAAGGCGGTCTCCCATCCAAGTACTAACCAGGCCCAAACCTGCTTAGCTTCCGAGATAAGACAAGATCGGGCATGTCCAGGTTGGTATGGCCGTAAGCGAAGCCTGCTGCGAAGAGAGGGCTATTTAAAGTTCAGCCAATCTACTCGCAAGTACATTATATAAGTAGGAAAGAAAACCCAAAGCTTAAAGCGCCTGGTATTCCTAGGCGGTCTCTCATCCAAGTACTAACCAGACCTAAACCTGTTAATATGCAGAGATCGGGCATTGACTCTTTTTTTTGCAAGATTATTATATAATTCGTGAAAAATAGCCAAAAAGTTTAAAGCACCTGGTATTCCCAGGCAGTCTCCCATCCATGTACCAACAAGGCCCAAACCTGCTAATATTCAGAGATCGGCCATTGACTCTTTTTTTTTTTGCAAGATTATTATATAATTTATGAAAAATATCCACAAAGTTTAAAGCACCTGGTATTCCCAGGCAATCTCCCATCCATGTACTAACCAGGCCCAAACCTGCTAATATTCAGAGATCGGCCATTGACTCTATGTTTTGGCAAAATTGTTCTATACTAAGTGAAAATTTTCCAAAAGGCTTACAGCACCTGGTATTTCAAGGCGGTCTCCCATCCAAGTACTAACCAGACCTAAACCTGCTAGTATGCAGAGATCTGGCATTGACTCTTTTTTTATTTGCAAGATTATTATATAATTCGTGAAAAATATCCAAAAAGTTTAAAGCACCTGGTATTCCCAGGCAGTCTCCCATCCATGTACTAACAAGGCCCAAACCTGCTAATATGCAGAGATCGGCCAATGACTCTATGTTTTGGCAAAATTGTTCTATACTAAGTGAAAAATTTCCAAAAAGCTTACAGCACCTGGTATTCCCAGGCGGTCTCCCATCCAAGTACTAACCAGGCCCAACCTGCTTAGCTTCAGAGATCAAACGAGATCTGTCATAGCCAGGTTGGTATGGCCGTAAGCGAAGACTGCTCCGAAGAGAGGGCTATTTAAAGTTCTGCCAATCTACTGGCCAGTACATTATATAAGTAGGAAAGAAAACCCAAAAGCTTAAAAAGCCTGCTATTCCTAGGCGGTCTCTCATCCAAGTACTAACCAGACCTAAACCTGCTAAGATTCAGAGATTGGGCATTGACTTTTTTTTTTTTTTTTTTTTGCAAGATTAGTATATAATTCGTGAAAAATATCCAAAAGTTTAAAGCACCTGGTATTCCCAGGCAGTCTCCCATCCATGTACCAACAAGGCCCAAACCTGCTAATATTCAGAGATCGGCCATTGACTCTTTTTTTTTGCAAGATTATTATATAATTCATGAAAAATATCCACAAAGTTTAAAGCACCTGGTATTCCCAGGCAGTCTCCCATGCATGTACTAACCAGGCCCAAACCTGCTAATATTCAGAGATCGGCCATGTTTTGGCAAAATTGTTCTATACTAAGTGAAAATTTTCCAAAAGGCTTACAGCACCTGGTATTTCAAGGCGGTCTCCCATCCAAGTACTAACCAGACCTAAACCTGCTAGTATGCAGAGATCTGGCATTGACTCTTTTTTTATTTGCAAGATTATTATATAATTCGTGAAAAATATCCAAAAAGTTTAAAGCACCTGGTATTCCCAGGCAGTCTCCCATCCATGTACTAACAAGGCCCAAACCTGCTAATATGCAGAGATCGGCCAATGACTCTATGTTTTGGCAAAATTGTTCTATACTAAGTGAAAAATTTCCAAAAAGCTTACAGCACCTGGTATTCCCAGGCGGTCTCCCATCCAAGTACTAACCAGGCCCAAACCTGCTTAGCTTCAGAGATCAAACGAGATCTGTCATAGCCAGGTTGGTATGGCCGTAAGCGAAGACTGCTCCGAAGAGAGGGCTATTTAAAGTTCTGCCAATCTACTGGCCAGTACATTATATAAGTAGGAAAGAAAACCCAAAAGCTTAAAAAGCCTGCTATTCCTAGGCGGTCTCTCATCCAAGTACTAACCAGACCTAAACCTGCTAAGATTCAGAGATTGGGCATTGACTTTTTTTTTTTTTTTTTTTTTGCAAGATTAGTATATAATTCGTGAAAAATATCCAAAAAGTTTAAAGCACCTGGTATTCCCAGGCAGTCTCCCATCCATGTACCAACAAGGCCCAAACCTGCTAATATTCAGAGATCGGCCATTGACTCTTTTTTTTTTGCAAGATTATTATATAATTCATGAAAAATATCCACAAAGTTTAAAGCACCTGGTATTCCCAGGCAGTCTCCCATGCATGTACTAACCAGGCCCAAACCTGCTAATATTCAGAGATCGGCCATGTTTTGGCAAAATTGTTCAATACTAAGTGAAAATTTTCCAAAAAGTTTACAGCACCTGGTATTTCAAGGCGGTCTCCCACCCAAGTACTAACCAGGCCCAAACCTGCTTAGCTTCCGAGATAAGACGAGATCGGGCATGTCCAGGTCGGTATGGCCGTAAGCAAAGTCTGCTGCGAAGAGAGGGCTATTTAAAGTTCAGCCAATCTACTCGCAAGTACATTATATAAGTAGGAAAGAAAACCCAAAAGCTTAAAGCGCCTGGTATTCCTAGGCGGTCTCTCATCCAAGTACTAACCAGACCTAAACCTGCTAATATGCAGAGATCTGGCATTGACTCTTTTTTTTTTTTTTTTGCAAGATTATTATATAATTCGTGAAAAATATCCAAAAAGTTTAAAGCACCTGGTATTCCCAGGCAGTCTCCCATCCATGTACTAACAAGGCCCAAACCTGCTAATATTCAGAGATCGGCCATTGACTCTTTCTTTTTGCAAGATTATTATATAATTCATGAAAAATATCCAAAAAGTTTAAAGCACCTGGTATTCCCAGGCAGTCTCCCATCCATGTACTAACCAGGCCCAAACCTGCTAATATTCAGAGATCGGCCATGTTTTGGCAAAATTGTTCTATACTAAGTGAACATTTTCCAAAAAGTTTAAAGCACCTGGTATTCCCAGGCAGTCTCCCATCCATGTACTAACAAGGCCCAAACCTGCTAATATGCAGAGATCGGCCATTGACTCTATGTTTTGGCAAAATTGTTCTATACTAAGTGAAAAATTTCCAAAAAGCTTACAGCACCTGGTATTCCTAGGCGGTCTCCCATCCAAGTACTAACCAGGCCCAAACCTGCTGAGCTTCCGAGATCAAACGAGATTGGGCATGGCCAGGTTTGTATGGCCGTAAGCCAAGACTGCTGCGAAGAGAGGGCTATTTAAAGTTCAGCCAATCTACTCGCCAGTACATTATATAAGTAGGAAAGAAAACCCAAAAGCTTAAAGCGCCTGGTATTCCTAGGCGGTCTCTCATCCAAGTACTAACCAGACCTAAACCTGCTAATATGCAGAGATCGGGCATTGACTCTTTTTTTTTGCAAGATTATTATATAATTAGTGAAAAATATCCAAAAAGTTTAAAGCACCTGGTATTCCCAGGCAGTCTCCCATCCATGTACTAACAAGGCCCAAACCTGCTAATATTCAGAGATCGGCCATTGACTCTTTTTTTTTTGCAAGATTATTATATAATTCATGAAAAATATCCACAAAGTTTAAAGCACCTGGTATTCCCAGGCAGTCTCCCATCCATGTACTAACCAGGCCCAAACCTGCTAATATTCAGAGATCGGCCATTGACTCTATGTTTGGCAAAATTGTTCTATACTAAGTGAAAATTTTCCAAAAAGCTTACAGCACCTGGTATTTCAAGGCGGTCTCCCATCCAAGTACTAACCAGACCTAAACCTGCTAGTATGCAGAGATCTGGCATTGACTCTTTTTTTATTTGCAAGATTATTATATAATTCGTGAAAAATATCCAAAAAGTTTAAAGCACCTGGTATTCCCAGGCAGTCTCCCATCCATGTACTAACAAGGCCCAAACCTGCTAATATGCAGAGATCGGCCAATGACTCTATGTTTTGGCAAAATTGTTCTATACTAAGTGAAAAATTTCCAAAAAGCTTACAGCACCTGGTATTCCCAGGCGGTCTCCCATCCAAGTACTAACCAGGCCCAAACCTGCTTAGCTTCCGAGATCAAACAAGAT
>NW_020527249.1:0-30728 GCF_003368295.1 Carassius auratus | reverse complement strand
TCAAGAAGATCACCGGGTGACTTGACTCAGTCCTAGAAGATCACCCGTGACTTGACTCAGTCCTAGAAGATCACCCATGACTTGACTCGGTTCTTGAAGATCACCCGTGACTTGACACAGTCCTTGAAGATCACCAGTGACTTGACTTAGTCCTTGAATATCACCCGTGATTTGACTCTGTCCTTGAAGATCACCGGTGACTTAACTTGACTCTGAAAGGTCAACGGTGACCAGCCTTGTCTCTGGAAAGTCCATGGTACCTAGCCCTGACTCTGGAAGGTCAGCGGTGACTAGCCCTGACTCTGGAGGGTCATCGGTGACTAGCCCTGACTCTGGAGGGTCATCGGTGACTAGCCCTGACTCTGGAGGTTCATCGGTGACTAGCCCTGACTCTGGAGGGTCATCGGTGACTAGCCCTGACTCTGAAGGGTCATCGGTGACTAGCCCTGACTCTGAAGGGTCAATAGGACCTGACTCGACTCTGGAGAGTTCACTGGAACCTGACTCGACTCTGGAGAGTTCACTGGAACCTGACTTGACTCTGGAGAGTTCACTGGAATCTGACTCGACTCTGGAGAGTTCACTGGAACCTGACTCGACTCCGGAGGGTCAGCTGTGACTGGCAATCCCGTGCAGCGGCGCTGAGCTGGCGGCCATCTTGTGCAGCGGCACTGGCTGGCGGCCATCTTGTGCAGCGGCGCTGGGCTGGCGGCCATCTTGTGCAGCGGCGCTGGGCTGGCGGCCATCTTGTGCAGTGGCGCTGGGCTGGCGGCCATCCCACCGGAAGAGACAGGAGTGGCTGGGGCATCCCACGGAAGCCTATGCTGCAAATAAGAGACAAACTCCCAGAATTCCAGTGTCTCTAAATTTGCCATCTCCTCCTGAGACACTGGATCATCCAGCCCGCCATTGAAATAGTCCTTTAGGGCCACATCGTTGTATCCCATACCCTCGGCCAGGGACCAGAAGACCTGTGCCAGGGCACCCACTTCATTGCCCTCTTGGCGGAGGGCGGTCAACCGAAGATACTTGGTTCTTCCCATCTTGGCTGGGGAACGGAAAAACAACATACCGCTGGTTCTCATGTTGACGGAGTCCTTCTGTCACGATTGGTGATACAGGAAACACGGAGAGAGATCCAATTGCAGGTATGATATTTATTAAAGGGGCAATCCAAAGAATAAATAAAGAATAAAGACAAGGACTCCGTGACACATACTCAGACAGACCGGGTATAAATACACAGAAGGATGATGAGGGAACTGGAGACAGGTGGGGAACAATCAATTAACTCAAACAAGGAGGAAGGTGACCAAATAAGGGAACAGGAAGTGATAAGGTGACAGACACCGTGGGAAAGGAGGACACCTAGTGGAAACCCAGGGAACACAACCCAGACAATGTGACAACTGTATTGGGATATAAGTGAGCAATAAAACCATGTACCCAGATGTGGCATTTATTGTTATGGGGGACTTAAACAAAGCCAACTACAGAATAATAGCTCCAAAATATTTTCAACACATCACCATCAACATGCGTGGTGATCGTGTACTGGACCACTGTTACTCTCCTTTCCGGGATGCTGTAATGGATATGCAGGTCATCGATCCATGGGTTAAATTCAGGCATACAAATTAAACCTTTTTTGCACTAAATGCCTGGCCTGGCGCCAGCCTGGCTGGACTTAAATTATTTACGATACCCGTGCGAGCCTCAAAGGAGAAATGAACCCCCCCCCCCCCCCACATTCCTGAACACACACACACAAACTTTTCTTAATAATAAAGTCCTTAATAATATGTATTTTACATATGTTTATGGATTGCATAACATGGTTAATCCTTGTTATGTGAAGAGTATAAGTTGCTAGCTTATACTTTGGGAAATGTCTCTCCTCATTTTAATGTTCTCAAATAAAAGTCATGATTTTGTAACCTTACCCCTGATCAGCTCATAAAACTTTATGACCCCACTGGGAAACAGGACAGGAAGAAGCCAAGTCACTGGCATATTTTTCTCAATGTATCCTAAACTATTACTTTTTCAATGTGGTCTCAATGTATCAAGTATTGCTTTTTGGTGCATTAAAGATTCCCCATATAAATTGGAGAATCTGCAGTTTTAATCGTGTGCTAATCAAACGTTAAATGTGTGTAATTCTGCATTTGAATGTAACTTCGTGTTTCTATCAGTTATATATGTACTGTTTGGTGTTTTTGGAATTGTCATGTTGTGACCCAACTATCCACCTGTATAAAAGGTGTGTAAAAAATTATTAATCTTGAATTACGAACTTGCTAGAATATCACTGCTGAGATCTGACAAGCCTAAGTTATTAGGGTGGGTGTTTCCACAGAGACAAAGGAACTTTTTCCCGCTTCAGATCGCGGACGTTCATTGGTTGTTCACGCAAACAGAGGCGTGAACCATCTCAAGCCATAAGAGCCGACCGAAGATCCGACTGGTCGCTCCCGCTCGTCCCTCTGCGCGGCCTTGGGCCGCGCCCCTATCGCCGTCCCCCTCAGCACAGGGGCTGAGAGGACAGTCACTCTCATGGCTCCTTCGGAAGCTTTTGTTTTCGTTGTTTTGTTTTCTTTTCTTTATTAAGTTTATTCAACTATTCGCCTCTCCACACAAAGAAGACGAATTCTGGAACATTGTTTGTCGAACCTTTCAAATACCGCGTGATTCCGCAGCAGCCCTGGGCCGGAAGACAAAGAGACCACGCTCACGCCAAGCTCCAGCGCAGCTCACACGGGCATCACATGCGCGTCGCCGGTCTCACGCCACACACACTGGACTTTGCAAGTATCATTTTTCTATGGAGATTTAAATGCTGCTTTAAAGTTGGTCTATGATTTGATTCGTGTTGGCTTCTAAGGGTTAATGTCTGTGATTTTCATACCTGAGCTCATTCTGTGATCTCATTCATTCTCTCTCTCTCTCTCTCTCTCTCTCTCTCGCTCTCTCTCTCCCTCTCTCTGCCTTATTTGGATTCTGTTATGTCTTGTACAAAGTTTACTGTCTGTATTGTCGTACGCGTATTTACTCTGTGTGATTTGTAGTTTGATGTATTATTAGTCCAATTATTAAAACCCATATATATCCATGATTGCCTTTGTCTAACACGCTCACATTACGGGTCAATGAGATGTCTGATCTTAGCTACATGCTGTTTAAATTTAGAAACTAAATTAATCATAATGATAGGATAATGTTTTCATGGCCAGAGAATATTTTTCCTTGAATTATAAGAAGTGATAACTTTATTGAAAATTGATCAGTTAATCTTACGGCCCTTTGCTGGACAAACCACTGTTTGATTTGCAGTAATTTACAGTAAGAGATATTACAATAATTGATATGAAGAATGGAATATTGACATATGAATGAGTAAATTACAGTGCCCTGTAATGATTTATTGATGAATGCAATTGAGCTATATTTCATAATCAATAAAATTTAGTGTAACTGTCATATGAGATATATATTAATCACATTCCTGATTAATTATTCAAATTCCCTATATATCATTTGAGTTAATTATTATGTACAACCCAGTGCGGCTACATATTTGGTGGAGGAAAACGCGCGCATTTCAAAAGTCGTTTTGTGAGCAATCAATCTGTATATATGGTTTTTAATAATTTCTCCACGTGCGCTATGAAATTATGTACTTGTGAGATAAGTCGCAAGAAGCGAACTCACTCCTAACTGACTGAGGCAAAAAGCTGATCAGTCAGCACGTTAGGTATTTATAGAAACGTAACAGTATAGTCACTGTTATTTTAATGAAAGTAAACTGCAGTATAACGTTAAAAGTGTGCTGTGCTGTGCTTCTCTCACCGACAGAGAGTCAGGATGTTCCAGTCATCCAGTCCAGCAGTCCACGGGGGCCACCTCTCGACATGGTTGAAAGCAGTGACGACCCCCTTCCTGCCCAAGGACGCCAGTAACCTGCAGCACCCAGAGCAACTAGACACCGAGCTAGATGAACTGATGGCACGCGATCCAAACCAAAGCGACTACTACAAAGAAATTGGCAGGATCTTCGGAAGCCTAGTTCACATTCTTGTCGCCCAGGCACGGCTCAGTGAAAGGAGCAACATCGCGGAGGAGGCCTGGAAGGACCAGGCCCCAACCCAGAGTCATCTTGATCAGCTCCTCCTCAAGACCCAGAACCAGCGCGAGAAAGAGGACGACACAGATCCAGAGCTACAGAAAGGAGCTGAAAGACTTCACAATGCCCTGCAAGATCTTCGCCTCGACACAGATCAAAGAGAACAGCTGGAGAGGGAAGCCAGAAAAGAACTCAACAAAAAACTCCAGCAAGGTGACGCTCTCCTAAAAAGAGCAGAGACTGAACTGAAAGAATGAGACTATAAAACCTGGGCCTGCAAAACACACTTGCAAGCGGCCCGAGCTAAAATCAACAAGCTTACTCTGCAGAGAGATGAGCTCCAAGATGAACTTGACACTGTTCACACAGAACTGAGACAATCTCACAGATTACAGAGTGGCTGGATCAGAGAAATGCACACCACAAAGTTTCTCCCGGCCCGCCACTCCAACCCTTTCAGCCAAGAACCCAGAGCTGAAAAAGGGGGTGTAAGCTCACGGCTCAAGAAATCACCAGCCAGCTTACAAGAACACCTGTCAACAACGGAGGGGAGAGAACCCTTCCAGAGAACGCATGCCACTAAACCCTGCACGGCTCACAGAGAACTTGACAAGCTAGCCAGAAGCATCCCTACGTTCAAGCCAGATCCTGGCGGATCTCACTGACGGAGAGCAAGGAGGTTGGGCTCAGAATTCACCTGAGATGAGCCTGTGAATGGGTGCTCGAGGCCCAGAATGTGGGCGATCAAATGCGACCGCTCTGAAAGAGACTGATCGGAATGATGAGAGGTGATCGTCAAGTGTCATCAGTGACACTGAATCAAACAGCGCGCCGTTCAGACCAGGCAAGTACACCTGTCCTTCGAGAGAATGAGACTAGCAGTCCGGTGTGATGTGGCCCGGTATATATGGAGGTTCTGGCGTGCCCCAGCCCCCAACTTTAGTTAATACCAATTAACTCCATGATGTAGTGCCGACAAAAACAATCCGCATCTACCCCAACCAAAAACCATGGTTAATAGCGATGTTCGAGCAGCCTTGTCAGCACAGACATCCGCTTATCAATCCGGGATCGCAGATGATAACAAACACGCCAGTTACGATCTCAGGAAATTCATTAAAGCCGCAAAAAGACAATATAAAAACAAAGTTGAAATATAATTCAACACCAACGATGCAAGAAGCATGCAGGAAATCAATAACATAACAGACTTTAACGGGAATAAACCAGCTTCTGTGAACATCGCCGCCTCTCTACCAGATGAGCTAAATAACTTTTATGCTCGTTTCGAGGCTCACAACCCCGCCCACACAGAGAGTGTTCCCGCGGCTTCTGCAGAAGATGTGAGGTCACTCTCCGTCTCTGTCGCGGATGTAACCCGATCCCTCTGACGGGTAAATACCCGTAAGGCTGCGGGACCCGATGGCATCCTAAACCGTGTGCTCAGAGCATGCACAGTCCAACTAGCCGGTGTTTTCACAGACATTTTCAAACTCTCCCTCTGTCTGTCTGTGGTTCCCTTGTGCTTCAGAAAACATTCTCACTCCCACCACGTCACATATTGACGCTTCGTCAGGACCCATTGGCGTCACTTTCTGACAAACAGGGTACACCTTTAGGTCATTTTTTTGTTCAGAAGTGTAGGGCAAAAGCTGAGGTTGTATTCCAGTCAAAGTATACATTATTATCATTAATTTTAAATGCATGCAAACCATTAAACTAAGACAAACAACTGGAAAGAATTTAGGACCCTGCATGTCTAAAAGTGATGCTAAAAGGATACCCCTGAGCATTGAAAATGATGCTAAAGGGGTATGTTGAGCGTCAAATAGTGATGCCAAAGGATCCTGACCAAGTATCAATGAGTTAGGAGTGATAATGTGTTGCTTAAGCAGGTTCTACAGTAAATATTTGTTTATATACAGTAATAGTGTTTTGTAAACTACAGAAGTTTGTTAGTGTTGTTTCAGGATGATTTTGGTGATTTTTTTATTTTTTTATTTATAGTCTGTCAGAAACATCTCTGCTGTGGCAGCTGTCACACTGTTGCTAGGCAACAGGAGGATGGCGGGAACAGCTGGTGATGCAAACAGGAAGTAGACAGCCTCATTTAACAACATTAAGTTCAATCTTTGTGGACTTTGAGGCACTGGACCTTTGTATTGAGACACATTTACAGTCTAACTTTTCTGCAATAAAACAAACTAATGAATAAGACTGAATGACATTGTAACGATGTTAATACTCCATATCATCGGGAAGAAGGAGGCGGGAACCGGCGCAACATCAAAATCATTTTAATAATTCAAAAATAAACACAAACTAGCGCACCAGCCCCTCACGGCCGACTGGTGCGCATAAATAAAAAGCAAAACATAAAATAACGTCCCAGGCCTGGTCCTCTCTCGTCCTACACGGTCGTCGCTCCAGTTTTATATCCTTCCATCTCCTATGTGGGACTCGATACTGGCGGTGGGGCGCAGGTGCAGCTCATCTTCAATCACTACACCTGGCCTCACTCCTCGTTCCCACGCCTCTCGGCCCCGCCCCACTCGCCACAGACATGTAATCAAATGTGACTAAAATAATACACTCGTTGTTTATGCTTCAGTTTTACGTCAGAGATGTAAATACTGTCCATCCTGAACGTCTAAATGTGCTGTGGACATAAACAAATGAATGAGGATGTGTTTACATGCAAACATATTCATGTTTCATAAACAAAACGAAAAAATATAATAAACGGCAGGAGTAGGAAACAAAACTATTATAATTTTCACAAAAAGAGTATCTAGACAGAGAACATCAGACACATTTCTCCTGAAACAGAAACAGATGATGGTATTTTATTTTGGATGATGAGAGTCTTTTCTAACATTATAAATGGACCTCAGGGTAATAGATACACAATATGAGCAGATTAATGGAGGCTGGTCTCTGTTGCTCATGTCTGCTGTGTCTGATCTTCACCAGCAGAGACCTCGGCTCTGAAGAGGAAAAAGAAGGGCAAGAATCTCTCTTTCCTCTTCATCTTGTCTTTTTTATTATTATTTCCAAAACTCTTCTCACAATAATCACAAGTATTCTATCATCTCACACAATTGTGCCTCAAAATGAGGTTTTAAGCGTTAAAATTTTAATTAAATAATGTTTATAAGTATTTAATTCTGTTAAATAACGTTTATTTTCATATTGACTGATACCGACTGACGTAAGTCAGATGTAAGTATGGAAATTAATGGAAAGAGATATACACAAATATAGAGGAAGTGAATATGAAATAGGGTTCAATCAAACACAGTTTGAAGCTGCAGACAGAAACATCAGACTCAGGACAGAAACACGACCTCGAAAGTAAGAATAACTCATAATTCATTCTTTAACTAGAATTAGACTTTGAGAGGTTAATATTATCTGATTTGTTGTCAATCCTGTTATGCCGCAAAAAGGTTTTTTTTTTGTTTGTTTTTTTGTTTTTTATTCATAATGTTTTACTCTAAGATAAAAATGAGTGTATTTGAGTTTTTTTAATGCATTTCTTCCTCAGAAATGGACCAAACTCTGTATTTCACTCTTCTTCTCATTGGTGAGTGTGTTTGTGGTTTTATTCATGATTTCTAGTTTCATTAGGTTTGATCCTGTTATGAAAAGCATTAAAGCAGTGTCTCTCTTTCACAGCTCTCTGCTCCGTATCTGAATGTGTTCAGCGTCAGTATCACTTTATAAATGAGAACAAGACCTGGACTGAAGCTCAGAGATACTGCAGAGAGAATTACACAGATCTGGCCACCGCTGACAACATGAACGACACGAACGAACTGAAGAAGAGTGTGAATGATGGAAGTGTTCAGAATATCTGGATTGGGCTTCAGAAGATGGGTCGTAATGAATGGCACTGGTCTTCAGGTGATCCTGCTCTTTATCTGAACAGGGCTACTGGATTACCAAATGTTGGTGCAGAAGAATGTGTTATGATGTCAAATGGACAATGGTATGCTGTGGGATGTAGCACGCCCATAACTTTTATTTGCAATTCCTCCAATAACAGTAAGTGCATCTCCCTACATTGGCAACAAGCATTAATGTATAAAAAGAAGCATAGAGTTTTTGACCCTGCTCCTGGAGGTCCACTGCTCTGTGAAGTTTCTATCCAACCTGCTTCAGCTTGTGATTATCAGCTGATCCTGAAGAGCTTGATTTGCTGGTTCTGGTTTGTTTGATTAGGGTTGGAGTGAAACTCAGAACAGATGTTGTCCACTGCTGTACACCGTTCTGACACAATACTAATCGCTTCTACATTTTAATGTGGTCATAACTATAAACAACCTGAAGTCAGTTTCTGTAGAGACAAACTAATGTTGGCCTGGAGAAAGAGAGCGAGAGAGAGAGAGAGAGAGAGAGAGAGAGAGAGAGAGAGAATTTCATTGAACACATATTGATCACTTGGGAGAAATGTGAAAATCTGCGATTGGAGCATAACTTTATTTGTATTTTTGTTTTTTCAGCAATATTTATAAATGATGAATTCAAAAATGTCAAACAATTGTTTTGGCAAGTGTTTATTAATCATAATTCATAATTTATTTATACATTTATTTATAATTAATAATTATTTAATTTATAAATTTAGTAGCATATAGTAGGGGTCATGGGGATGTCTGGTGTAGAAAATCAACATAACCCTTAATTCAAGTATTATTAAAACTGTGTTAAATATTTTATAACACACACACATACAATATATATATATTTTGAAAAAATATAAAATAATAATATAATTTTAATGGTTTAATCAAACATGTAGGGTCATTAATAACTATTATTATAATTACATCTCCGGTCATCAGTTTTGGACACTACTGAATGGAATTCTGTCTCTTATTGATGTTTACGAACAAAACTCTGGTTCAGTTCTTGTCTCATTGATGTAATTTTATTGTGTTCACTTTTACCCATATTACAGGGAGTTTTATTGTCAGAAATTAGTATTTTTGAAATAAATGTTTCAAAACAAATACAAATTTGTGATCATTAGCTTCAGAGTCTGTGATAAACCACCTGAACACCGTGAGCTGTGTGATACATTCAGCTTTCAGTATCTCAACACAAAATCAGTCTTTAAATGATGTGTTTCTGATGATAACCATGAAGCAGTTTAAGAATAATGAACAAACTGATTGATTAATCTGTTTTCATCTGTTTTTCTTAAAGCAGACACAGAACTTGTCTTTGTCAATCAGGCGATGAAATGGAGAGACGCTCAGAGTTACTGCAGACAGAATCACACTGATCTGGTCAGTGTGAGGAACCAGAACGAGAATCAACAGGTTCAGCAGTTCATTAGTGACAGATATTTATTAGGATCATGGATCTGGATCGGTCTGTTCAGAGACTCATGGCAGTGGTCAGATCAGAGTGACTCTTCATTCAGAGACTGGGACACTGGTGAACCTGATAATAATGGAGGAAATGAAAACTGTGCAGCTGTTAATGCTCAGAGAAAATGGTTTGACGTCTCTTGCACCAATCAATATCCTTTTGTGTGTTATGAAGGTGAGTAGATCTTCACTAAACACACACACTCCATCATCACCTCCAGATCTCTTAAAGTTCACTCTACATGTCTGACATGACAAATTCATCCCCAGAGTTTGTTTTGCATGTTGTTTTTGATCAGTCTCTCTCTAGTTTCTGCTTGTGCTTGGTTTCATCTGCAGATCCTGAACTGATTGTGATCAGAGAGAATGTGACGTGGTCTGAAGCTCTGAGATACTGCAGACAGAATCATGTGGATCTGGTCTCGGTTCATTCAGAAGAGATGCAGCGTCGTGTGATGAACGTGGTTAAACGTGCGTCTACTGCGGAGGTGTGGTTGGGTTTACGTTACTCTCACATTTTGGGCATCTGGTACTGGGTGAGTGGAGATACCGTGTGCTATCAGAACTGGGCTCCAGGGAACGGCACATCAGGGGAGGACTGTGAACACACAGTGAGATCTGGAGCAGTTCAGTCTGGAGGAGATCAGCGCTGGATCAGCCTTCCTGAGACTCACAAACTCAACTTCATCTGCACAACTTATGAAGAGTAAAGAACATGTGAATGCCTGAATGTTTATTTCGATTATTTTCCTGTTTTCAGTTGTTAAGGTTAAATACGTTTTTTGTTTTTTTTTTGTTTTACAGATTATGTTAGATGAATAGTTCATGCAATCTTTCATTAACATATGATTGTGCTGTGAAGTGTAGATGGTCTGTAATTTTCCAGATGGATAAATCCGTGTGATTCCTGTAGGTGGTATTTGGTTAAGGTCTTAGAGTTAGAACTGGTGTTTTTAATGTTTCAAAATGTACTTTTGTGTTATTCAGTAACGGCATAATTTATATCTGTCAGTTTAATTTTGTGAGGGGTCAATAAGGGTATCATATTATATATTTTGTATGTTTTGAGAATTTTTGTATCATTATGTGGCTGCTTCTCTCTTATGCTTAAAGATTTTATTTATTTTAAATATGAAGTAACTTTAGAAAATACTTTTCGACTAAGCGTCTCAGTAGAATGAATTCAGGTTTATTCTTAGAAATGAAGAGGTGAAGGTAGGGTATACAATATTGTAATGCAGGGGCGTCGCTAGGCCCTTTTTAGGGGGGCTTCAGCCCCCCTAAACTTATGCCCAGCCCCCCTAAAAAATTATTTGATTAATTAATTAGTGATCGCTTCAGTCCCCTTTAAAAACTCATTTGAGACGGTGTCAAGCTGCATCAAGTTCCGGCTCCTCCCCTTATCTGAGTCTGCATGGATTCAGCGCGTTTTTCAATCCACAGGGGCGCCGAGCAGAGCGAACATCAGAGAGTACAAGGTGTGTGTGTGTGTGCGCGCGCGTGTGTGTGTGCGTGCGTGTGTGCGTGTGGTGTGTGTTCTCGCATCCAATACCAGTACGTCTTCGCTGCTTTCACTTTCAGCCTTTATCACAGTGTGACAGATGTTTTTTCTTCCAACAAAAATGAAGCGATTAACACCCATGAAAACATACTTTAGAAAACGATCATGATTTATTTTAATTTACTTTTTGAAATTGAAAACATATTATTGTGTATTTCGGCATTACATTATGTAGCCATGCAAAATAAATTATTAACGACACACATCATTGTCTGAAAGTACTAAATGGCACAGAGAGAGAAACATCATGTGGAGTTATTTTGTTTTCTATTATTAAACATAATTTTATATTAAGTAATAATTAATCATTTGTGTCATGATACATATATTAGAGTAAGAGTAAAGGGATCTGTGATTTTTTTTTTTTTTTTTTAAGTAATTGATTTATAGAAGTGGCAAATTGATAATGATGTTATTTTTAATAAATATAAATAAATATAGAACAGATTAAACATATTACCAATAGACAATTACATTAATACATGTTTTGTCTATATTCTTAATGAATATTAGCTGGTTAGTTAAATGATTTGAAATGAAATAAATGTTCAGGGGCTGACTTGATGTATAACCAACCGTATTGTTGATTATAAAGGCTAAAAAGCTAAAAATTAATAATAATAATAATAATAATAATAATAATAATAAATATAATAATTTATATTTAATTGTAGATGGATATACAACATTTTTTTGTCGTGCGGGAGTAGGTCTGCAAATGAGCAACAGTCAGGTGAGAATAGAACAGACAGCCTCACACACACACAATACCACTGTGTTCCCAAGATTCATTGCAGTCATTGAACCCTTATGTTGTTTTAATTTTCTGCCAATTTCCACGTACATTTCATAAGAAAAAGCAGTGGTATCATCAAAGGATAAACATGAATGTCCTAATACTGAATCAGGAAGTCTTTATTGTAAAAAAAATAAAAAATATAAAAAAAATATCTACATTCCCAGTTCAAAGTTTTCCAGTGACTGGTCACATGTAAAAAACTGTATTAGTTTTTTTTTTACAGTGTTATATATGGCTCAGTCAGTACTCCTACTCCCATATATGAAATACAGGGAATACAATGGAATAGTGGATTGCAATAAGGTTAGTAGTATACAACCCTACCCTAATAGTAAAATAATATTTTTTAATCATACCCTTATTGGGGGCTGAGCCCCCCTAAAATCAAAATCTTAGAATCGCCCCTGTTGTAATGCATGCTTGAGTGCTTTATTCTCTATTGACATACTACCTCTCTTCTCTTTTTCAGCCTTGCTCCCCATCAGAATAAAAGTCCTCATAACAACATGGGGCACTTCTAACACAAAAGTAAAATTGTTTAATTTTTAACTCTTACAATATCTTGTGTTTTGCTCCATGAACTCGGGATCAAAGCTTAAACTGTGAAATAGAGGCATCATCTCAGCTTGCAGGAAACGTTACTGAAACAAGCAATTTAATGACAAACAAATCACGTTGAAAGCATAACAAAACAGCGCCTCTGCTAGCTTGTTTGAATATATTGTAAAGGCTATCAACAATTATAATAATTTAACCTTGGTTATAATTAACAACTTATAAATTGCAACATTCCCCCCACCCCGATGGACCATAGTTCATCACTACTCATTAATTTCCAAAGGATACAGTAACTGTACTGGTCTGCTCAACACTGTTCGAGGTGAAGTGCTCACGTAACATGCGTGTATTAATCCATCTCTCCTCTCCTATGAAGATGACATCTCCCACACTCAGTTCCTTGGCTTTCATGTTTACACATTGGTGAGCGGATCTTAAATTCATTGAGTAGTCCCTCTGCCAATAAGTCGAAATTTAATTTAGCAGGCTCTGACTGTAATCTCTTTGTCAAGGTTTCTCGACTATGAGCAGCTGATTGAGTGTTACATGCCATGGGTTTTGGTGGTAAAGATGTAACTAGGTTACCGACCAGAAAATTTGCAGGTGTCAGTGGCTGAGGTTCATTCAATTCATTGTGAACATAAGTGAGGGGTCTTGAGTTTAACACAGCCCCTGCTTCAGTTAAGATGGTGGTTAACTCTTCAAAATTCAATGAGACTTTACCCAAGATCCTCTTAAGGCATGACTTTGTTGACCTTACAAGACGTTACCAGAAATCGCCCCACCAAGCTGCTCTCTAGGCTATGTACTTCCATGTTATCCCCCTTTCAGCAAAGAAAATTCTGAGCTCAGGCTCTTTGATTGACTTCCATAGCTCCTTAAGATCTCGATCTGCTTGTTTGGTCAAAGGTCTTTGCATTATCTGAGTATATGACTTTACAAAGTCCCCTCCTGGCTATGAACCACTTTAGCACTAAAAGGAAGTTCCCTGTGCTTTGACTTGAGACTAGTTCCAAATGAATGGCCCTATTGACAGCGCAAGTGAAAAGTGCTATGTATGCTTTACTCTTACCATAACTGGTCTTTACCATGAGCGGCCCAGCAAAATCCACACCAGTAGTTTTAAAAGGAGGAGATTCAATGACTCTATCCCTCAGTAAAGGGGCAGTAGCCTGCCGTGCTGGCTTGGCTTTAAAAACATCTTGCAGACGAACACCGTCCGACTATAAGCTTAACAAGCGGTCTACCCTTTTGAATCCAAAATCTGTCTCCGACTTGCATAAGTGTATCTCTTGTACCAGAGTGCAAACTCTTCTGATGACAGTTTTGAATCAAAAGTTCACAATACCTGTGTTTATCAGGTAATATCCATGGGTGCTGCTCTCTTAAGGTGAGATCAGATTGCTGGAGTCTTCTTCCCACACGAATCAAGCCTTGCTCATCAAGGAATGGTTTAAGTTATTTGATCTTTGAGTCTTTATGTACACACTGTCCTTCCCTGAGCAAATTCATCTCTCTTCCAAATGTCTGATTCATTCTGATCCAATACACTTCAGCTATCAATAACTCTTCAGCTGAAAGCTCTCCATGCTTCTTTACACTTGAGCGTCTATTGTTGAGAAATCTCTGTATCCAAGCTGTTACTCTGAGAACAGTACTGAGTTTGCTGTATTTGGTTAGATCAGAAGCTCACCTTTGTCTGTGCCGATTAACTGCATTGGCAACTTCAAATTTAGATCTGAGCTCTACCTTTACCTCTTCCACTGAAAAATCTACATTAGCTGAGACCACTGGATTCATTGACAGAAGAAAATCAAGTCCATTCCACCACAATGGATTATCAATCAAACTGTCAACAGATTGTCCTCTTAAAGGAAGGTTGGCTGGATTGTGATTTCCGTCACAGTGTGACCACAACTCTGATTTAGTGAGGCTTTGAATCTCAGTTACTCGGTTTGCCACAAAGGGCTTCCATTTTTGTGCTGAACTGTGGATCCAACTCAAGACGATCATTGAGTCTGTCCAAATGCTGAGCTGGTTTTCTCCAATCTTAAGAGCCGTTAATAGATTATGGCCTAGCCTGGCACCTATAAAGGCTCCCATCAACTCCAGTTGAGGCAGCATCATTTTCTTCAGAGGCGCAACTCTGGACTTTGAGGATACCAGAGCTGAGATAATTTCTGCAGTCTCTGCCTTGCAGATATCCAACTGTACAGTAAGCTCTTTCACTCGCATCGAAAAAAAACATGGAGTCTGACAGTCTCGCCTTGCTGATTTGTCAAGATTTGATACCATCTAGGTATGGCTAAATCATGTAACTGTGGCAACTCATCACACCACTTCCACCGTTTGTGGGCTAAATCTGGGGGCAGTTCCTCATCCCACTTGAGACCTCGCTCCCACATTTCCTGGAACAGGCATTTTGCATGGATGGTATAGGGTGTTATAAAACCTATTGGATCAAAGATATGTGATGAAATCCGAAGCACGCTTAGTACTCTCTTTTCTCTTCAAAACATCTAGCACCTTGTGCAAGTCAAACACAAAGGGCCCTTGTAGTGAGTTCGTGTGGGCAAGGAAGAGGACAAGGGGTCGGCTGGACTGCTGACGTATCTTTATTTAATAACAAAACAACTCAAAAGTCTAGCACTAGACGGTGACTTTTATTCTGGCACGTTCACGCGCTATTTCCGTTTTCCTTTCCGGTTTCCGGTTTCGGTTCCCGTCAGCAGTCCGACTCTCTCTCACTTGCTTCCGTCTCTCCTGGCGTTTTATACCCTCTCCACGCCAATTACTAGAACAAGAAACAGGTGATAATAATTTCCGCCCAAACCACTCACTTACCGCTCGTCTCCCGATCCTCTCTCCCGCTGCAGACTTCGCTAAACCACGCCCCCCCTGCCACATACCCCCACCGCCCGACTCAGGCCGGGGAGCCGTCCGGCCTGCAGCCCCCCCCCCCCATTCCTGGAGAGGAAGTCGGCCACGGCCATCTGAACACCCGGCCTGTGGACCACCTTGAATTTAAAAGGCTGAAGAGCTAGATACCAACGAGTGATCCGCGCGTTGGTATCCTTCATGCAGTGGAGCCACTGCAGCGGAGCGTGGTCCGAACAGAGGGTGAACTCCCGTCCCAGGAGATAGTAGCGGAGGGTGAGGACGGCCCACCTGATGGCCAGGCATTCTTTCTCAATGGTGCTGTACCTAGCCTCTCTCTTTGAGAGCTTGCGGCTAATGTACAGCACCGGCCGTTCCTCCCCCTCTATGTCCTGGGACAGGACCGCCCCCAGCCCCCTGTCCGACGCGTCTGTCTGCAACAGAAAAGGGAGAGAAAAATCAGGAGAGTGTAATAACGGCCCGCCACATAGAGCAGCCTTGACCTGGGTAAAAGCCTGCTGACACGGCTCCGTCCACTGGACCGTATCTGGCACCTCCTTTTTAGTAAGGTCAGTCAAGGGGCTGGTGAGGTCCGAATAATTAGGAATAAAACGCCTATAATATCCCGCCAGCCCCAAGAACTGCCTCACCTCCTTTTTGGTCTTGGGACGTGGGCAGGTCGCAATAGCGGCTGTCTTATCAATTTGGGGACGCACCTGTCCATGCCCCAAGTGGAAGCCCAGATACCTTACCTCCACACGCCCAATCGCACACTTCTTTGGGTTGGCCGTGAGCCCCGCTCCCCTCAGCGACCTCAGAACAGCCCTCAGATGCTGCATATGCCTCTGCCAATCATTACTGAATATAATGATATCATCCAGGTAGGCAGCCGCATATGCAGCATGGGGCCGCAGAATTCTATCCATGAGGCGCTGAAAGGTCGCAGGTGCCCCGAACAAGCCAAACGGAAGGGTAACAAATTGGTGTAAACCAAACGGCGTTGTGAAAGCTGTTTTTTCTCGGGATAATGGAGACAAGGGGATCTGCCAATAACCCTTCGTTAAGTCCAATGTCGAATAAAAGCGAGCCGTGCCTAACCGATCAAGCAACTCGTCAACCCGCGGCATTGGATACGCGTCGAATTTCGACACAGCATTCACCTTACGATAATCCACACAGAACCGGACTGAGCCATCCGTTTTCGGAACTAAAACTATCGGGCTCGCCCAGTTACTGTTGGATTCTTCTATTACCCCCATGTCAAGCATAGCGCCTAATTCAGCCTGAACTACTTTTTTCTTGTGCTCAGGTAAGCGGTACGGCCGGCTGCGAACTACCACGCCCGGCTCAGTCTCGATATGGTGCTGAATTAGGTTAGTACGGCCCGGTAGGGGTGAAAAGACGTCGGCGAACTCTGCCTGTAACTTCGTTAAATCAGTGAGTTGGCACGGCGAGAGGTGATCTCCACCTGGAGCCAGGGCGAGGGATTGTGGTTTGACGTTCGCCTCTGGACCGAGATCATCCTCCCCCCCAATCACCGTTGCCAACATCACTGATTCCGCCTCATTCCATTTTTTGAGGAGATTGAGGTGGTAAACCTGACGAGCCCCGTTCCTATCGGACCGTATTACCTCATAATCGAGATCCCCGACTTGGCGTGCGACCTCAAACGGCCCCTGCCACTTAGCCAATAATTTTGAGCTCGACGTTGGGAGTAATACAAGTACTTTCTCTCCCGGTGCAAATTTGCGTAACCTAGTTCCCCTGTCATACAGCCGGCTCTGGCGGTCCTGGGCTTGTAACAAATTCTCCATTGATAGCCGCCCCAATGTGTGGAGTTTTGTTCTCAAGTCCAGTACGTATTGAATTTCGTTTTTGCCCTGAGATGGTCCCTCCTCCCAAGTTTCTCTCAGAATGTCAAGCACCCCCCGGGGCTGGCGTCCATAGAGAAGCTCGAAGGGGGAAAACCCTGTGGAGGCTTGTGGGACCTCTCGCACGGCGAATAACAAGGGCTCTAGCCACCTATCCCAATTTTTGGCGTCTTCCTGAACGAACTTCCGGATCATGGATTTAAGAGTGCGATTAAATCGTTCGACCAGGCCGTCAGTTTGTGGGTGATAGACGCTAGTTCGAATCGATTTAATGCCCAACAATCCGTATAGTTCGCGTAACGTACGTGACATAAACGCCGTGCCCTGATCAGTAAGGATTTCTTTCGGAACCCCCACCCGGGAGATAAGACGAAACAGGGCATCCGCAACACTTTTGGCGGAAATGTTGCGGAGGGCCACTGCTTCAGGATATCGTGTTGCATAATCAACTATGACTAGTGCAAAGCGATGTCCTCGTGCCGATCGCTCTAATGGCCCGATGAGGTCCATACCAATTCTTTCGAAGGGGGCCTGCATTAATGGGAGAGGGCGCAAAGGCGCTTTTGGGGCGGCCGGTGGGTTCACCAACTGACATTCCGGACAAGACGCGCACCACCTGCGCACGTTGTCATGAATGCCCGGCCAGAAGAATCGGGTCATGAGGCGATTTAGTGTCGCTGCCTGTCCCAAATGGCCCGCCATAGGATTAGAATGAGCCGCATGGAAAAGCATTTCCCTGCGGCTCTTTGGAATTAACAACTGGGTTGTATTTACTTTTGTCTGAGCGTCTTGGGTCACTCGATACAACCGGTCTTTTAAAATGGCAAAATATGGATAGGAGAGCGGGAGGGCAGGCTGGAGAGACTGGCCATCGATGGTGCGGACCTGTTGGAACGCATGTTTTAGCGTCTCATCCTGAGACTGCTCCAGAGGAAAGTCATCGTGCTCCGAGAGAATTAGTCTCCCGATTCCACTCGGTTCCCCTGAGGCAGACCTCAGCGGTCCTGGCTCAGTTTCCCCCACTTGAACCCGCGCGGTCTCCTTCCGTGCCTTATTTCCCCAAGAGGCATCCGCACATAACGACCCCAATAAAACCGTAAACGCGGGCCAATTCGTCCCCAAAATTATTGGATGCCGGAGGCGGGGACTAACCGCCACCTCCACACTATGCTTTTGTCCCCGAAATTGAATCAAAATTGGGACGACCGGATATTCCACCACATCCCCGTGTACGCACCGCACCTTAACCACGCGGCTTGTATCCAGTGCCCCCGGTTGAACCAGGCTTTGATGGATTGAGGTCTGGTTGCATCCTGAATCCACCAAGGCCGGATATGTACCCCCCTTGATACTCACGGGAATTTGGTACTCGCCAGCCTGACCGGGGGTAGCCTGTGGGTCGTCCGGGACCCGGATCATCATCTCCACCTCCATCACTGGACACCTGTCCACAAAATGGTCCGGGTCCCCGCAACGCCAACAGGCCAGCCCAGACCTACCCGCCGCCCCAATGGCAGGGAGTGGAGAGGGGAATTGGCGTGGAGAGAGCGGAGAGACGGAAGCACTGTCCCCTCCGGCAGCCCCAAGCCCCGCCCCCCTGGGCGGGGCCCTTGAACTCGCGAAGCGGCCTTGGTCAGTCCCGCTCCGCCCCCGGGGCGGGACACGAGGAGGGCCAGGTGGACGGGTCCTAGGGAGAGGGACAGGGCGAGAGAGAGAAGGGGGAGAGAGAGAAGGGGAGAGAGAGTTAGTAGGCGGGGGTGTGCCGACCCCTGGGCACGCCACCATGTGGTCCTCCGCCAGGTGGATGGCCGAGTCCAGCGACGCGGGGCGGTGGCACTGGACCCACTCGGCCGTCTTCTTGGGGAGGCGAGTGATGAACTGCTCCAGCACCACCAGGTCGACGACATGCTCCACGTCGCTCCCCTCGGCCAGTAGCCACTTGCGGCAGGAGTCCCGGAGCTGTTGGGCCATCGCGAAGGGCCGGCCGGCCTCGCCCAAGTCCAGGGAGCGGAAGCGCTGGCGGTGTTGTTCTGGCGATCGGCCGACCCGCTGGATGATGGCCCTCTTCAGGTCGTTGAAGACCAGGAGATTCGCCACCGGAAGTTGTTGGGCGGCCACCTGGGCCTCGCCGGAGAGCAGTGGAATGAGGCGCACCGGCAACTGCTCGCGGGGCCACCCGCAGGCCTCAGCCGCCTTCTCGAAGAGCTCTAGGAAGGCCTCCGGATCATCCTGGGCCCCCATCTTGTGCAGTGGCAGGTGCACGGGGGCGGCGGGCGCCCCGGCGGCCTCGGCGCGAACCTCCCGATCAATCCAGCCCCGGAACCTCTCGCGGTCCTCCTGCTGGGCCTGGACGATGGCCTGGAACCGTCGCTCCTGATCGGTCCTCAGGTCCAGCAGCGCCTGGTGTTGCTCGCGGTGGAGGACCGCAAGGGAAGAAATGATGTCCGCAAGCGGCGTGGAGGATGGGCTTTGCATGGCGGCGGCGACGGTCCTTCTTCCTTCCCGGGTTTCGGCACCAGTGTAGTGAGTTCGTGTGGGCAAGGAAGAGGACAAGGGGTCGGCTGGACTGCTGACGTATCTTTATTTAATAACAAAACAACTCAAAAGTCTAGCACTAGACGGTGACTTTTATTCTGGCACGTTCACGCTCTATTTCCGTTTTCCTTTCCGGTTTCCGGTTTCGGTTCCCGTCAGCAGTCCGACTCTCTCTCACTTGCTTCCGTCTCTCCTGGCGTTTTATACCCTCTCCACGCCAATTACTAGAACAAGAAACAGGTGATAATAATTTCCGCCCAAACCACTCACTTACCGCTCGTCTCCCGATCCTCTCTCCCGCTGCAGACTTCGCTAAACCACGCCCCCCCTGCCACAGCCCTATTTTAACGATCTGAAACGCAAGTGTCAAAGCACGAAGCGCAAGTAACTTTGTGGGCGGGTCTCGGCGCTGTTGCTATTTTCCCGGCGGGATAAATGGCTCTTGCGCCCGGCGCAAATCTAAAATGGGTTGGTCTGAAGTAGCTTCATTATTCATAGGTGTGGTTTGGGCGTAACGTGAAATAAACCAATCAGAGCGTCATCCAACATTCCCTTTAAAAGCAGGTGCGCAAGTTCCATTATGGATTGCTATTATTATGGCGTATTTACCAGGCGCACGCCAGGAGCGGTTCACAGCCGAGGAGACTGATGTTCTTGTAAGAGCAGTGAAAGACAGAGAAGTTGTGTTGTATGGGGATGGGAGAAACCCACCCAAAATACACCACAATGATTTCCGTCATCTCATGTGTTAATATTTTTTTTAGTGTAACAATTTATGATTTGCAAAAATAACTGTTGCATCTGTGAAGATTACATGAGCAAAGTGTATGCGCGTTGTGCACGCTATACATTATGGTCAAGCATGCGCCCTTAAAATAGCATAATGAACAACGCGCAACGCGCCACTGACTTTAGACTAGGTTTTTTCTGGTCAGTGGCGCAATTGTTTAATGGAACAGCAAAATAGCACCAGGGATTGTTTGCGCCGGAACACGCCTCCTTTTTTGCGCTGAACCGCCCAGGGAGCGCAAGTTCATTCACTAGTTTAGCGACGTGCTTCTGTGAAGGGAAAAGCGCACTTTGCGCGGGTGCAAAATAGGAATGACACATGCGTCGGTGTACAAAGTCAATTGCGCTGGGTGCAAGATAGGGCCCAAAGTCATCATGGTTTTGCGTCCATATCAGTCCCAACACTTTCAATGCAATGCTGTGTGTGATATAGACAGCAGGTCGGTGGCCATGGAATTTGGAATCCACTAAGGAGTGTGTAAAACTCACCTAAAAATGGATAGCACAGGAGCGTCATGACCATATCCGGCTTTCAACAGCAAGAAAAAGGTATCAAGGGATATCAAGGGCGGTGGTGCGGAAGCCCTTCGGGATAAGGATTGGCTTCGGGATAAGGATTGGCTCTAAGGGCTGGGTCAGTCGGGCTGAAGTGTGAAGTGGGGCTGGGCCTGCGCCACGGCTGAGGGTGCGGCCTCACCGCAGCACCCACCGCTCCCGCCTCCGGAATGCGGCACTAGGCACACTTGTTCTGGAAGTAAAGTAACCCGCGCATGTGGAACGTTGATATGTGCTGAATTACACCATGCAATGAACATTCATTCACTATGCTGTGCATAATAGCACCAAAATAACAAAAATATTACAACTATGCTCAGTCGCGTTGTGTTCTCAATGCATTTTCCGTGTGCATTTGCGATTACGTTAGGTGACTGCAAACGCACCTGGGTTTGATACAACTATTGAGTGTCAAAGCAGACCAAAACCTAAACATAAGATTTTTCACAAAGAAATCAATTCTTTAAAAAAAAAAGTAACAATTTACTTCACTTCGCTTGGTTCGGATCTGGCGATGGAATATGCGGCCTAGCTAGTGATGTCGTCGTTGTGACTACTTCAATAAGTATTCCTTCGGCTCTCCCACCACGCTATATTAGGGGTAGGGCCGCCCTCCTCCTCCTGGAGAGATCTACACAACGCCAGGTCAATATACAGGGCACTTTCGACTTGCTCTTAGTACTCACATCAATGCCGCTTCCAATCCCCTTTTTCACGTCGTCTCAGTTCGCCGTATAATCCGTTCACTTCTCAACCTTTAAGGTTCGCGATGTCTTCACAATCATACAATTCCAGCCTGAGGGAGAGAGAGAGTTAGACAGCCACCAGCAGCGCACCAAGACGGGCACAACACAGTGCTTCACACACACCAGAAAGAGCTCCCAGACTGTGAAATAACTTGGCCTTAAGTACTGCCTTGTCCAGCGTATCCTCCAATCACCAACCGCTGTCCCTAACTAGGCACAGGTGCATCGAATTCCCTGATTTTCCCTCTTACGGCGCTACCGGAAGTTCCGGTGTTCTGTTTCTCCGGTCCGGGCGGAAACACTTCCGGGCGGAACCAAACTTCCCGAATTTTGGTTCCGCCCCTAAAGATCGTCACCTTGTGACATCCTCCCCCGCCAATCCGTTCTAGTCCCTAGAACGTCCTCGGGCTGTCCACTCACCATAGCGGGCAGGGGGTCGGCCTCGGTTCTCTCGCTGGGATCGTCTCACTGGTGAATCGGGCTCAGCTTGTTCAGGGGCTGCTTCTGGTTCTCTCGGGGCGATCGGGGGTGGTGCCACCACGGGTCTCCATGGTACCACAGCCCAACCTTCAATCCAGGGGGCCGCTGGTACAGGTTCCGTGGGGACTTCTTCCACGGCTTCAGGGTAGTTAGGGCATGGGCGAATCATGTTCCGGTGCACCACACGGTCGGGGCCTGACTTCCCTTCTGGCCGGATGGTATAGACCGGCTGTCCCGGCCTCTGCTGCCGGCAGACTACATAAGGGGTGGCCTCCCAACGGTCACTCAGTTTCCCCTTCCCCTGCCGCCGATTATCTCTCACCAACACCCTCTCTCCTGGCAGTAGAGGGGCTTCTCTAGCAGTCCGATCATACAACCGCTTACTTTTCTCTCCTGCCGTCTGTATCCTTTTCGACACCTGCTCGTAGGCGAAATGCAAGCGCTGGTGATGGCGCCCCACCCACTCCGTTACACTTGCTTCCTCTTGGTCGGCTGTCACTCCTAGGACCAGGTCAGTAGGCATTCGTATGTGTCTGCCAAACATCAGGTAAGTGGGGGCGTAACCCGTAGTACTATGTATACTGTTGTTATAGGCCTGTAGGAGGTTTGGCAATGCACTCACCCAATCGTCCTGCCGTTGTTGGTCCAAGGTCCCCAGCAGCCCCAATAGGGTCTGATTGAATCTCTCACAGCCGCCGTTCCCCTGAGGATGATACGAAGTGGTGTGAGTTTTCGTGCAACCGTACAACTGGCATAGTTCTCTAATTACCCTGGACTCAAAGTTGGCTCCTTGATCGGAGTGCAGAAACTCCGGGCATCCGAACGTCTGGAAGACGGCCCGCCATAAAACTGTAGCGGTGGTGGTTGCAGTCTGGTCGAGGGTGGGGATAGCCCAAGCGTACTTTGTGAACAAATCCGTTATTACCAAGATGTTCTGGTAGCGATCTCGTGGTCGGCCCAGTGTCAAGAAGTCCATAGCCATGATATGAAGGGGGGCCTTCGCATGGATGGGTACCATTGGCGCTCGGACCTCCCGTCTGGACTTAAACAATATGCATCTCGGGCAAGCTTGAATTAGGGCGTGCACCGATGCCTCTAGCCCGGGCCAAAAGAAGAATCTCCTAAGCAGGGACACGGTCCTCTCCTGTCCCTGGTGCCCCAACTGGTTGTGGTACGCCGAAACTAACGCCGTTACCTCATCTGCGGGTACCACGATCTGGCGTACTTCTTCGCCCAACTTCGGGTCACTGACCCTTCTGCACAGAACGCCATCTCTCAGCTCCAGCCTGTCCCATTGCCCCAGCAGCCTCCTCCCAGTATCCGTCTGGGCTAACCTCTCCGCTGGCGTCAGCTGTCGGCCCTGTTCCAGCCATTCTCTTACCAGCCGCACATCTTGATCCCTGGCCTGTCTCTCCCTCCACCGACGGGGATCCCATCCCCAGTTCTCAGGCACGGCCTCTTGTCTGCTGCCTGTTGCCTCTACTGCTCCTACCATATAGCCCTCCTCCGGGCTGGCCCCTCCGGGGCTTTCCGCTTCGGGCAGCCTTGAGAGGACGTCCGCGTTCGTGTGTTCACGCCCTGGTCGGTACTGTAGTTGATAGTCAAAGTTGGCCAGTTGGGCCACCCACCGCTGCTTCACGGCTCCCAGCTTCGCCGTCTGTAAGTGTACTAATGGGTTATTGTCTGTAATGATCGTCACCTTGGCACCCCAGAGGTAGTCTTTAAATTTCTCACATAGGGCCCACTTCAACGCCAGCAGCTCCAATTTGAAAGAACTATAGTTCGCATCGTTCCTCTCGGCTGGGTGGAGGCTCCGGCTGGCGTACGCGATGACCCTCTCGACTCCGTCCTGCCATTGAGCCAACACCGCTCCCAGCCCGAGATTGCTGGCATCTGTATACAAAAGGAATGGTTTTGTGAAATCTGCGTATGCCAAGATAGGGGCCTGTAGCAGCTCCTGCTTCAATGTCTGGAACGCCGACTCACAATTTGCATCCCAGTCTACGTTGGGCGACCCCCGGCCCCGGTTACGACCTGTGCCAACCAGCAACTGATTAAGGGGTTTAGCAATTTTTGAAAAGTCCTTTATGAAACGCCTATAGTATCCCACAAATCCTAAAAAGGATCGCACTTGCCTCACTGTCCTCGGGGCCTTCCAGTCCTTCACGGCCGATACCTTTCCAGGATCTACGGACACTCCAGCCGCACTGACCACGTGGCCCAGAAAGTTGACTTCTCTCCGTAGTAAGTGACACTTATTGGGCTGTAGTTTCAATCCGTACTTCTCCATGGCCCGAAAGACTTCCTCGAGGTGCCTCAGGTGTGAATCAAAATCTGGGGAGTAGACAATCACATCATCCAGGTAAACTAATACTGACTCCATTAACTGACCTCCCAAGCACCGCTGCATCAGCCGCTGGAAGGTGGCCGGAGCGTTACAGAGCCCGAAAGGCATCCGGTCCCATTCAAATAGTCCAAACGGGGTTGTAAAGGCAGTCTTCTCCCGGTCTGCTTCGGCCACCTGCACCTGCCAGTAGCCACTGGCCAAATCTAGGGTAGAGTACCATGCCGACTGCGTGAGGCTGGCAAGCGAATCTTCGATCCGTGGCAAAGGGAAAGCGTCTTTTTAGTCACGAGGTTCAGCTTACGGTAGTCCACGCAGAATCTCCAAGCCCCCGTCTTCTTTTGCACCAGCACTATGGGGGCCGCCCACGGGCTGCTGCTTTCCCTGACAACTCCTTGCTTCAGCATGCCTTGCAGGAGTGTACGTACCTCGGTATACAAAGTGGGCGGAATTGGGCGATACCTCTCCCGGCTGGGCCCTGCATCCCCGGTAGGTATATGATGTTGTACCACCTGGGTGCATCCGTAGTCTTCATCGTGGGTGGCGAACACATGCTGCCATCTCCGAAGGAGGGCCTGTAACTTCTGTGTCTGTGCTTGCTCTAAATCCTCCCCTTGTAAAGACTCACCCGCCAGGTGGCTCGGCACACTCCTCTCCATACCACCCCATGGGGTGTCTACTTGTGTCAGGGCCACCTCGATGACAGTGGGGCACACCTGACGAAAACTAATATCCCTCTCTTCCCTTACTTGGTGGGGTGTAACCGTTGTCAGACGGGCTAATCGTTGGTGCCGATGTAGTTGCACCGCGTATGGGTGTACATTCCGTATCCTCACGGGGACTCTCCCCCGCCGGACCGTCGCTAGTCCTCGTGCCACTTCCACTTGTGGACAATCCACATGGGGCTCCACCAGCACCCACTCTTCTGGGCCCGCTCTTCGGGGCGGTACTCGCGCCCACACAACAGCCTCACTTTTTGCGGGGACAGACAAAGCAAAACGACACATCACTCTTCCTACCTCTTCCTGTTCTCTGCGGACTTGGCTCATTTGCACCCTTCGACAGTCAGCTACCACACACTCCCACTTGGGCCTCTCTGCAGGTGGTATCTTCGATACGGGCCTAGCCCGAAATAGCTCTTCCCAGCAATCAGCGAGGACATTCATGCCCAACAGGGCTCGATGTGCACCCAGACAATGGTCTTGCACGATAATCACACCTTTCTGGGGGACCATCACTCCGTGAACCTCTAGGTCCGTCAATCGGTAGCCAATATATGGGATGTCGAGGCCGTTTGCGCCCTTCAGAGTAAGCCAGGGGGCCTCCGCCCCTGGTGCCCCTTGTTTCCCAAACACTTCTTCGGATAAACTCTCAGCAAATAACGTCACTTGGGAGCCTGTGTCTACCAGGCATTGAATCTCCTTGCCGCACACTCTCACCTTCGCCACGGGGCTACGCCCAATCATCTGGCTCCTAGAGCCATATCCTCTTCCAGGGTCTTCTCGAGGGGTCCCGGCCACACGACCCACAGTGGCCGGCCGACCTAAAAACCCCCTTCTGACGCCCTGCGGGGCCCACACTGGCGGCTATAGTGACCTGGTTTGCCACAGCGGTTGCAGATGGGTCGCCCTTGCTCGTCCCATTCAAAACGGGGCCGGTTAAAGTGGTTCGGGCGCCTGAACGGCTCTCGGCCTCCCTCTGAGTACACTCGGTCTCGGGGCGCTGGCCGTGGTTCCTCCCGCGCCCGTCCTTGGCGCAATTCTCCTACGAGGGCTTTAGACAGTTCAGACATCTGATCGCGGACATCTTTCAAAAGTTCAGCCTTCAGTGCTTGCTTCCAGTCAGGGCCTCCGGGTTGTGCTGGTGCTACTTCACTGACGGCCGCACACACTGGGGGACCACTCACCTCAGTCTCATCACCTTCCAGGGCCAGTGCCTCTTTCTTCAGATCTTCGAACGTAAGACCCGGGTCCCTTCGAAACTGGATACGTAGGCTCTGTCTCACCGGACCCTCCTTCAACCCCAGAAGAAACTGGTCCCGCAATAGAGTCTCTCCATCTCCCAACCCGTGGTCCCGACGGGTCTGTAGTCGGGCGAATTGCTCTCGCAACCTCAGGGCGAAAGCTCTAATCGGTTGGCGGGGGCCCTGCTTACAATTGAAGAACTGGGAGCGAAGGACAGCTACGGGGGTGTGGTCACCATACTGTTCAGTGAGGAACTGGAACACGGTTTGGGCGTTGGCTCTAACGGCTTCGGGGGCGGCATGCACCTCTCGCCGCGCTTCTCCATCCAGGGAGTTTAACACAAATTGAAGCCGCTGGGCTGCACTAAGGCCCTGTAGGTCGGCCAGGTACTCTAGTTGGGCCTTCCATTCAGACAATCATACCTCGGATTCTGTCCCCCCATATTTTTGGATCCAGGGGCTCCCCATAAAAACGGGCATGGCACGGGGTTGGGCTGAAGGCCCCGCGTTGTCGGTCATTGGACGACCTTGGTTACTCAACTCGAGGTGGAAACCCTGCCGACTACGCCAAATCTGTCACACCCAGGGGCTGGCTATGCTTTGACTAAGCCACACCCCTTCTCAACTTCCACCTCGAGGAGGTCCCCAAAGCCAACCCAATGACCAAACAACACGAGAACAAGTAAGTGATAAAACAATCTTTATTTAAATATTTAAAAATAGCTTGGGGAATGGGGAAAAGGGCAATTAAAACTAAACTCTGACTCGGCCCTCCAGATGGGCTACGGCCGGGAAGAGGTCAGGGAGCAAGGGGGCCACGGGGATCCGGGGCATGAGACTCGGGCCCCGGCCTGAGTCTTAGGTATCCGTAGCGCCCTCCTTCCTCCTCTTCGCTGAATACAGCTCACGGTAAGTACTGGTTCACACAGTTCGTTCTCGGGGTGCTCACTCTCTTTCTCTTCCTCCACAGGCTACGGCTGGGACCCAAAGGCACAGTTAATTCGGCTTGGTTTTGCTCTCACCTCTTCGCGGATTGCAGCTCACAGTAAGTACTGGTTCACACAGTTCGTTCTCTGGGTGCTCACTCTCTTTCTCTTTCTCCACAGGCAACGGCTGGGACACTAAGGCACAGTTAGTTCGGCTTGATTTTGCTCTCACCTCTTCGCTGAACTCGGCGTACCGTAAGTACAGGTTTCCTCGGTCTCTCCTCGTGTTACCCACTCTCTCTCCTTTTCTCTCCACAGGTATCAACTTGGACACGAAGCACAGTTACTCTGCTTTGGATGGCTCTCACCTCTGGGCTGGACACAGCGTACTGTAAGTACAGGTTTCGCTCTATTTGTCCTCGCGTTATCCACCCTCTCTCCTCTCTCCACAGGTATCAACTTGGACACAAAAGCACAGTTCCTCTGCTTTGGATGGCTCTCACCTCTTGGTTGGACTCAGCGTACTGCAAGTACAGATTCCCTCTGTTTCTCCTTGTGTTACTCACTCTCTCTTTCCTTTCCTCTCCACGGGGATCAACTTGGACACAAAGCACAGTTAGTTTGCTTTGAATGGCTCTCACCTCTGGGCTGAACACAGCGTACTGTAAGTACAGGTTTCCTCTGTTTCTCCTTGTGTTACTCACTCTCGCTTTCCTTTTCTCTCCACAGGTATCAACTTGGGCACAATAGCACAGTTAGTTTGCTTTGAATGGCTCTCACCTCTGGGCTGAACACAGCGTACTGTAAGTACAGGTTTCCTCTGTTTCTCCTTGTGTTACTCACTCTCTCTTTCCTTTCCTCTCCACAGGTATCAACTTGGACACAAAGCACAGTTACTCTGCTTTGGATGGCTCTCACCTCTGGGCTGGACACAGCGTACCGTGCTATCTCCGGAGATCTGAAGCACGCTCACAACATATACTGTACTGAACTAGGCTAGGACCAGCAGTCTCCTTGTCCTCCCGCGACGAAGTGCGTGAAGGCGGGGGTTTATCTGACAGGACACACGGCAATACACAGCAGCCCACAGCAATATACAGCACCACGTCAAAATTATAGGTTTTCACAGCACGAAGACTCACCCACCACACTCAGTGTACGAAAAGGACACCCGTCTTCCTTCACTTCGCTTGGTTCGGATCTGGCGATGGAATATGCGGCCTAGCTAGTGATGTCGTCGTTGTGACTACTTCAATAAGTATTCCTTCGGCTCTCCCACCACGCTATATTAGGGGTAGGGCCGCCCTCCTCCTCCTGGAGAGATCTACACAACGCCAGGTCAATATACAGGGCACTTTCGACTTGCTCTTAGTACTCACATCAATGCCGCTTCCAATCCCCTTTTTCACGTCGTCTCAGTTCGCCGTATAATCCGTTCACTTCTCAACCTTTAAGGTTCGCGATGTCTTCACAATCATACAATTCCAGCCTGAGGGAGAGAGAGAGAGTTAGACAGCCACCAGCAGCGCACCAAGACGGGCACAACACAGTGCTTCACACACACCAGAAAGAGCTCCCAGACTGTGAAATAACTTGGCCTTAAGTACTGCCTTGTCCAGCGTATCCTCCAATCACCAACCGCTGTCCCTAACTAGGCACAGGTGCATCGAATTCCCTGATTTTCCCTCTTACGGCGCTACCGGAAGTTCCGGTGTTCTGTTTCTCCGGTCCGGGCGGAAACACTTCCGGGCGGAACCAAACTTCCCGAATTTTGGTTCCGCCCCTAAAGATCGTCACCTTGTGACATATATATGTCAATAATGTTTTTATATTTTGAAAAATATAAAACAATATAATTTTAATGGTTTAATCAAACATGTAGGGTCATTAATAACTAATAACATCTCCGGTCATCAGTTTTCGACACTACTGAATGGAATTCTGCCTCTTCTTGATGTTTACGAACAAAACTCTTGTTCAGTTCTTGTCTCGTCAATGTAATTTCATTGTGTTCACTTTTACCCATATTACAATATTTTGTTTTGGAGATTTTTATTATCAGAAATTAGTCTTTTTAAGTAGATGTTTCAAAACAAATACAAATTTGTGATCACTAGGCCGGCGACACACTGGATGCGTGGCGTCTCAGCCGCGTGGCGTGTCGGTTTTTAATTCAGCTCCCATGTTAACAGGTTAGAGCATACAGACCGCCTGCGTGAGACGCGCGTCTCAGGCCGGTGACACACTGGCTGCGTGGCGTGAGCGCCGCGTGTCTGAAGCGCTGGCGCGCTGCTGCTGTAGAGGGAGACCGTTGACAGACCAGGCTCATGTCTTCATTACAACAATACATACTTTTTTTACACACCTACACCTACGCCTAATGATAAAGGACACCGTCCAAAGTATTGACGGCGAAATAGATTATGTTTGACAGGTGCAATATTTGAAAATCAATAATTATTTATTTATTTTTTAAATTACATTTATATCTGAATTTATGTCAACCTATAGACTTTCAAATATCAAAATATCAGGAATTCATATGTATGTGTGTACAAAATGACATTTAAACACATTTTCCTATTATAGTTTGCCTGGAAAAGCTTCCAACACGCGCGCGTGCCGCGGTAAAAATACAGTCTTGTTCAAAATAATAGCAGTACAATGTGACTAACCAGAATAATCAAGGTTTTTCGTATATTTTTTTATTGCTACGTGGCAAACAAGTTACCAGTAGGTTCAGTAGATTGGTCAGAAAACAAACAAGACCCAGCATTCATGAAATGCACGCCTCTTAAGGCTGTGCAATTGGGCAATTAGTTGAATTAGTTGAAAGGGGTGTGTTCAAAAAAATAGCAGTGTGGCATTCAATCACTGAGGTCATCAATTTTGTGAAGAAACAGGTGTGAATCAGGTGGCCCCTATTTAAGGATGAAGCCAACACTTGTTGAACATGCATTTGAAAGCTGAGGAAAATGGGTCGTTCAAGACATTGTTCAGAAGAACAGCGTACTTGATTAAAAAGTTGATTAGAGAGGGGAAAACCTATAAAGAGGTGCAAAAAATGATAGGCTGTTCAGCTTAAAATTGATCTCCAATGCCTTAAAATGGAGAGCAAAACCAGAGAGACGTGGAAGAAAACGGAAGAACAACCATCAAAATGGATAGAAGAATAACCAGAATGGCAAAGGCTCAGCCAATGATCACCTCCAGGATGATCAAA
>NW_020527248.1:0-28517 GCF_003368295.1 Carassius auratus | reverse complement strand
CTGGCTAATGCAAACGTAAATACGTAAGATTGTTTATTCATGCCGCGCTAATGATGTTCGACTTCGCCAGTCGAGATCATAAATAACTTTAAAAGAGGTGTGGAACTTGCAAGCAATGAACACTGTAATATGCTCTGGTCCCTCCCTGCTTACCGTGGTGATGAGATGCATAGCAGATTGTCATCACTCAATGGCTGGATGTCTAAGTGGTCCACAGAATAACATAGTTTCATAGACAATGGACGAGCTTTTGCAGACAACTGACCTTTTAAAAGAGATGTCTTCATCCCTCCGGGTGGCGCACTCTTCTGTCTAGAAATATGGCAAATAGTCTTAGGTTTATACTTGACTAACTGGGCCCAGGTCAGGAAGCAGACAGACTGGCTAAACCGACCGTCTGCTAGCTGCCTCCCGTCACAGAAGTCAGTTAATTCTCAGCACATAGAGACTCTTTCACCTAGATATCACACCATAGAGACTGTGTCTGTTCCCCCGAACTAGAAAATACAAAAAACGTCCCAAACCAAGTTAAGGTTAACAATTTAATTGAGGTTCAACAAATAAAAAACAAATGCAATATGGATAAACAAATGATAAAGATTGGCTTATTGAATATCAGATCCATTTCTACGAAAACACTTTTTGTAAATAATATGATAACTGATCATAATATAGATGTGCTCTGTTTGACAGAAACCTGGCTAAAACCTGATGATTACATTATTTTAAATGAGTCCACCCCCAAGATTATTGTTATAAACACGAGCCGCGTCTAAAAGGCAAAGGGGGAGGAGTTGCTTCAATTTATAACAACGTTTTCAGGATTTCTCAGAGGGCAGGCTTCAAGTATAACTCGTTTGAAGTAATGGTGCTTCATATAACATTATCCAGAGAAACCAATGTTAATGATAAATCCCCTGTTATGTTTGTACTGGCTACTGTATACAGGCCACCAGGGCACCATACAGACTTTATTAAAGAGTTTGGTGATTTTACATCCGAGTTAGTTCTGGCTGCAGATAAAGTCTTAATAGTTGGTGATTTTAATATCCATGTCGATAATGAAAAGATGCATTGGGATCAGCATTTATAGACATTCTGAACTCTATTGGTGTTAGACAACATGTTTCAGGACCTACTCATTGTCGAAATCATACTCTAGATTTAATACTGTCACATGGAATTGATGTTGATAGTGTTGAAATTATTCAGCCAAGTGATGATATCTCAGATCATTATTTAGTTCTGTGTAAACTTCATATAGCCAAAATTGTAAATTCTACTTCTTGTTACAAGTATCGAAGAACCATCACTTCTACCACAAAAGACTGCTTTTTTAAGTTATCTTCCTGATGTATCCAAATTCCTTAGCATATCCAAAACCTCAGAACAACTTGATGATGTAACAGAAACTATGGACTCTCTCTTTCTAGCACTTTAAATACAGTTGCTCCTTTACGCTTAAGGAAGGTTAAGGAAAACAGTTTGACACCATGGTATACTGAGCATACTCGCACCCTAAAGAGAGCAGCCCGAAAAATGGAGCACAGCTGGAGGAAAACAAAACTAGAGGTATTTCGTATTGCTTGGCGGGAAAGTAGCATATCCTATAGAAAAGCATTAAAAACTGCTAGATCTGATTACTTTTCTTCTCTTTTAGAAGAAAACAAACACAACCCCAGGTATTTATTCAATACAGTGGCTAAATTAACGAAAAATAAAGCCTCAACAAGTGTTGACATTTCCCAACACCACAACAGTAATGACTTTATGAACTACTTTACTTCTAAAATCGATACTATTAGAGATAAAATTGCAACCATTCAGCCGTCAGCTACAGTATCACATCAGACAGTGCACTATAGACCCCCTGAGGAACAGTTCCACTCATTCTCTACTATAGGAGAGGAAGAATTGTATAAACTTGTTAAATCATCTAAACCAACAACATGTATGTTAGACCCTATACCATCTAAGCTCCTAAAAGAGGTGCTTCCAGAAGTCATAGGTCCTCTTCTGACTATTATTAATTCCTCATTGTCATTAGGATATGTCCCCAAAACCTTCAAACTGGCTGTTATTAAGCCTCTCATAAAAAAGCCGCAACTTGACCCCAGAGAACTTGTTAATTATAGACCAATCTCGAATCTCCCTTTTCTGTCCAAGATACTAGAAAAGGTGGTATCCTCACAATTATATTCCTTCTTAGAGAATAATGGTATATGTGAGGATTTCCAGTCAGGATTTAGACCGTATCATAGTACTGAAACTGCTCTCCTTAGAGTTACAAATGATCTGCTCTTATCATCTGATCGTGGGTGTATCTCTCTATTAGTTTTATTGGATCTTAGTGCTGCGTTTGACACAATTGACCACAACATTCTTTTGCATAGACTTGAACACTTAGTTGGCATCAGTGGAAGTGCATTAGCATGGTTTAAATCGTACTTATATGACCGCCATCAGTTCGTAGCAGTGAATGAAGATGTATCATATCGATCACAAGTGCAGTATGGAGTACCTCAAGGCTCAGTACAAGGGCCGCTACTCTTCACGCTTTATATGTTACCCTTGGGAGATATCATCAGGAAACATGGTGTTAGCTTTCACTGTTATGCTGATGATACGCAGCTCTATATTTCCTTGCAGCCTGGTGAAACACACCAATTTGAAAAACTAATGGAATGCATAGTCGATATAAAAAATTGGATGACGAGTAATTTCTTACTGCTAAATTCAGAAAAAACAGAGGTGTTAATTATAGGACCTAAAAACTCTGCTTGTAATAACCTAGAACACTGTCTAAGACTTGATGGTTGCTCTGTCAATTCTTCGTCATCAGTTAGGAACCTAGGTGTGCTACTTGATCGCAATCTTTCCTTAGAAAGCCACGTTTCTAGCATTTGTAAAACTGCATTTTTCCATCTCAAAAATATATCTAAATTACGGCCTATGCTCTCAATGTCAAATGCAGAAATGTTAATCCATGCATTTATGACTTCAAGGTTAGACTATTGTAATGCTTTATTGGGTGGTTGTTCTGCACGCTTGGTAAACAAACTACAGCTAGTCCAAAATGCAGCAGCAAGAGTTCTTACTAGAACCAGGAAGTATGACCATATTAGCCCGGTCCTGTCCACACTGCACTGGCTCCCTATCAAACATCGTATAGATTTTAAAATATTGCTTATTACTTATAAAGCCCTGAATGGTTTAGCACCTCAGTATTTGAATGAGCTCCTTTTACATTATACTCCTCTACGTCCGCTACGTTCTCAAAACTCAGGCAATTTGATAATACCTAGAATATCAAAAATCAACTGCGGGCGGCAGATCCTTTTCCTATTTGGCGCCTAAACTCTGGAATAACCTACCTAACATTGTTCGGGAGGCAGACACACTCTTGCAGTTTAAATCTAGATTAAAGACCCATCTCTTTAACCTGGCATACACATAACATACTAATATGCTTTTAATATCCAAATCCGTTAAAGGATTTTTAGGCTGCATTAATTAGGTAAACCGGAACCGGAAACACTTCACATAACACCCGATGTACTTGCTACATCATTAGAAGAATGGCATCTATGCTAATATTTGTCTGTTTCTCTCTTGTTCCGAGGTCACCGTGGCCACCAGATCCAGTCTGTGTCCAGATCAGAGGGTCACTGCAGTCACCCGGATCCAGTACGTATCCAGACCAGATGGTGGATCAGCACATAGAAAGGACCTCTACTGCCCTGAAAGACAGCGGAGACCAGGACAACTAGAGCCCAGATACAGATCCCCTGTAAAGACCTTGTCTCAGAGGAGCACCAGGACAAGACCACAGGAAACGGATGATTCTTCTGCACAATCTGACTTTGCTGCAGCCTGGAATTGAACTACTGGTTTTCGTCTGGTCAGAGGAGAACTGACCCCCAACTGAGCCTGGTTTCTCCCAAGGTTTTTTTCTCCATTCTGTCACCGATGGAGTTTCGGTTCCTTGCCGCTGTCTCCTCTGGCTTGCTTAGTTGGGGTCACTTCATCTACAGCGATATCATTGACTTGATTGCAAATAAAAACAGACACTATTTCAACTGAACAGAGATGACATAACTGAATTCAATGATGAACTGCCTTTAACTATCATTTTGCATTATTGAGACACTGTTTTCCAAATGAATGTTGTTCAGTGCTTTGACGCAATGTATTTTGTTTAAAGCACTATATAAATAAAGGTGATATACTGATAAAGGTGATATATGTTCTTAATACCTCAGTTTCTGCAGCTGACAGTTCTGACTCTTCAGTCCATCAGAAATAATCTTTACACCAGAGTCCTGCAGGTCATTGTTCCTCAGATCCAGCTCTCTCAGGACACAGTTTGAGGATTGTAGAGCTGAAGACAAACTCTTACAACACTGAGCAGTAAGATTACAGCCAGCAAGACTGAAAGAGACAAGAACACACACATCAACAGTCAGATCATATACAGACACACGCACACACACACACACACACACACGCACACACACACACACACACACACACACACACACACACAGACAAACACACACAAACACAGACACACACACACACACACACCACACACACCAACGTTGTAATCAGTTGACTGTAAATGATCTCTTATCTGTTCTTCATACCTCAGTTTCTGCAGCTGACAGTTCTGACTCTTCAGTCCATCAGAAATAATCTTTACACCAGAGTCCTGCAGGTCACTGTTACTCAGATCCAGCTCTCTCAGGACACAGTTTGAGGATTGTAGAGCTGATGACAAACTCTCACAACACTGAGCAGTGAGATTACAGCCAGCAAGACTGAAAGAGAAAAGAACACACACATCAACAGTCAGATCATATACAGACACACGCACACACACACACACACACACACACACACACACACACACACACACACACACACACAGACAAACACACACACACACAGACACACACACACACACACACACACACACACACACACACACACACACACACACACACACACACACCAACGTTGTAATCAGTTGACTGTAAATGATCTCTTATCTGTTCTTCATACCTCAGTTTCTGCAGCTGACATTTCTGACTCTTCAGTCCATCAGAAATAATCTTTACACCAGAGTCCTGCAGGTCACTGTTACTCAGATCCAGCTCTCTCAGGACACAGTTTGAGGATTGTAGAGCTGATGACAAACTCTCACAACACTGAGCAGTGAGATTACAGCCAGCAAGACTGAAAGAGACAAGAACACACAAATCAACAGTCAGATCATCTACACACACACACACACACACACACACACACACACACACACACACACACACACACACACACACACACACAGACAAACACACACACACACAGACACACACACACACACACACACACACACACACCAACGTTGTAATCAGTTGACTGTAAATGATCTCTTATCTGTTCTTCATACCTCAGTTTCTGCAGCTGACATTTCTGACTCTTCAGTCCATCAGAAATAATCTTTACACCAGAGTCCTGCAGGTCACTGTTACTCAGATCCAGCTCTCTCAGGATACAGTTTGAGGATTGTAGAGCTGATGACAAACTCTCACAACACTGAGCAGTGAGATTACAGCCGGCAAGACTGAAAGAGACAAGAACACACACATCAACAGTCAGATCATCTACACACACACACACACACACACACACACACACACACACACACAGACAAACACACACACACACAGACACACACACACACACACACACACACACACACACACACACACACACACACACACCAACGTTGTAATCAGTTGACTGTAAATGATCTCTTATCTGTTCTTCATACCTCAGTATCTGCAGCTGACATTTCTGACTCTTCAGTCCATCAGAAATAATCTTTACATCAGAGTCCTGCAGGTCATTGTTCCTCAGATCCAGCTCTCTCAGGACACAGTTTGAGGATTGTAGAGCTGATGACAAACTCTCACAACACTGAGCAGTGAGATTACAGCCGGCAAGACTGAAAGAGACAAGAACACACACATCAACAGTCAGATCATCTACACACACACACACACACACGCACACACGCATCAACGGTCAGATCATCTACACAGACACACCCAAGCACACACACACACCCAAGCGCACACACACACCCAAGCGCACACACACACACACACACACGCACACACACCCAAGCACACACACACAAACACACGCACACACACACACACACACACACACACACACACAAACACACACACACACACACACACCCAAGCGCACACAAACAAACACACACACCCAAGCGCACACACGCACGCACACACACACACACACACACACACACACACACACGCACGCGCACACACACACACACACACACACCAACAGTCAGTCATTTTCTGGTTCAGGTTGCACCTAATGATTCTGGTTCTGATTCCGGTTCCATTAAAATCATTAAACAACTTTTTTTTAAATAGTGGTAATGACAAATGCACAATACTCAACTACTCAATACTCAGTACTGTTTATTACCTACTATCAACTTAGTTGAAAGGTTAACAAGGTCAAAATTCATGATATATTACAGTATACAAATGTTCAGGTTCAGGTTCCATTTAAATAAACTATTACGTTTTTTTACCATTTGACCTCCATTGACTGTAGTGTTTCTGGAAGCTAGTGAGTAATGTTGAGTAATGCTAGTCCATCAATCACATGTGCTTCAAAGTTTTGGGCAAATAGTCCCTTGAGGGCTAAGACACTTGTTCCCTAAATGCAAACTAATTTTTCCAAATTAATGAAATATAAACTGTTATAACTATAACCTTGTATACACACACTCCATAAAGCCCCTATTTTACAAATAATGATGCAGTCAGGAGATGCTGTGATGCAATGAGTGGTTTCAGCATCTTTAAAAATTTAAAATGTATGAAAATAAATATTTTCTATCCTTTGTTTTAGTGCTGGGCGGTGTGCCGGTTTATACCGAAAACCGGTGTATATTTTCGTTACAATATAAATTTTTAATATACTGTATTTAATGACTAAATAATCACTAAATAATCTAACCCTATACTTAAATAAAAATAGCAGTCTTTTTAATTAGTGGTTGAAGTCTGTATTTAAGTATGTATATTAATGACAATATGTGACCAATATAATGTAATTTAGTGGCAGCAGGTGCACTCAAAAAACAGAACCGGTTCTCAGTTCCCAACCTACAGACACACAGATTGTCTACAGACACACACACACACACACCCAAGCACACACACACACACACACACACACACACACACACACACACACTGTGATCAGTTGACTGTAAATGATCTCTTATCTGTTCTTCATACCTCAGTTTCTGCAGCTGACAGTTCTGACTCTTCAGTCCATCAGAAATAATCTTTACACCAGAGACCCACAGGTCATTGTTCCTCAGATCCAGCTCTCTCAGGACACAGTTTGAGGATTGTAGAGCTGAAGACAAACTCTTACAACACTGAGCAGTGAGATTACAGCCAGAAAATCTAGAAGAGATAAATAATAATAATAAAGACATGTAAAGAGGGTTGCTCAGGAACGTGGGATGACATGATCTGAACACTGAATCACTATAAGAAGAGTTCAAGACTGTTTCTTCAACTATGAATATGTACATTTATCAAAATGTAGCAAAAGTTTTCTGAGACTGTTTCTCCGCTGCTAAAGAGGCAGTGATGTTGAATCAGACAAATTACTAAATTAGTCATTTTAGAATCTTAGTTTCAATAAAAGCTGTTTTTAGACTAATAAGAAAGTTTTGAGTTCTAAAACATACAGGATTTTTAAATAGTACAATGAACTCTTATATGTCAAAAGATCTCAGTGAGATTCACAACACAGTTTAGAGTTCTCTAGAATGAGTGGAAACTAATGCTTACAACCAATACTTTAAACTGCAGTTTAAATGAATATACCTATACATTTCTGCTTCACTGGAAGCTCCTGTTAACCCTCTATGGTACGCATTATGTTCTAACCATGAACTATTTTTTAAAATAAGCTTTTATTACATGAAATAGCTTCAATTATACAAATCCAATTTTTCTTAGGAAATTAGGTATTTAGGAAAACGTTGCCATATGCAAACACTGTACCACAATGAAAAATTGCCAAAAATGTAGTTTTTCTATAAAATTATGATTATCTTTTCTGTTTAAATTGACATTTCTTTTAGATACTGATAGTTTTCATACTTGGAACTCAAGCAAAACAAAAGTAAGTAGGTTCCTAAGCTTCAAAATGGTACTTAAAAGTATTATAATACTACTTGCATACGGACAAAAAATGCGCTTTTGTACCATATATGCATATCAAATTCATCAACTGTTTATTGTTTTACATCCACAAAGTTTCCCAACAACAAAAACAAGTCTTTTTGAAAATATTTTATACAAGTTAAGTAAATGTATGGTAGCTTGAAACATGCACTAATACCATGAAGAACATGAAAACATAAAATACAGGTGTTACGATAGGCGGCTCCCTGAAGTAAATGAAAACGAAATGAAAAGTATGGTAACCCATCCTCAGAATTGGTGCTCTGCATTTAACCCATCCAGGTGCACACACACAGCAGTGAGAAGTGAACACATCATGAACACACACCCGGAGCAGTGGGCAGCTATATATCCAGCGCCCGGGGAGCAACTGGAGGTTCAGTGCCTTGCTCAAGGGCACTTCAGCCATGGGTATTAAGGGTGGTGTAACGTGGGACGATGACAATGACGTAAAGCGGGAAAGCCTGGCCAGAGTAGGGCTGTCTTCGCTGTGTGTGGCACAACAGTTCCACAAGTGGATCTTTCAACCCCACGTACCGGCTCGCGCCCAGGCCGCAGAACTGACAAGATTGGCGCAACACTGGCTAATGGACAGAAATCCCACAGCTGCACAAGTAATGGAACGAGTGGTGATTGACCGCCTCCTGCACGCCTTGCCCCCTTGTCCATCGTTAGGCAGTCGCCATGAGGAACCAAGGGACAACGCTGGAACTGGTGGAGGCGGTTGAGCTGGCCGAGGCAGCCCGGAGCTGGGAAGTGGGAGAGCGAGTGCTGCCGTATCCTCAGAGGGTGGTCCAGGGACAACACGCGCCGGAGGGCATCCTGCAACCCTTAGGCAGGCCGACGGGCCCCAGTCCTCGGGATGAACCGATGCTCACAGAACACACTTCAAATCCCACGATGCAGGCTGTATTCTACATCATAACCTACCAGTAGGAGCGCCAGAGGCCATGGTGAAAGTCAACGGCTGTCCCTTCAAGGCCCTGTTAGACTCTGGAAGTGCCGCGTTCTCCCTCCGCGGACTGACAGTAAAGCCCAGTTCCCAATAACTTGCGTGCACGGGGACACGTGACAGATCCCTGCCCGCCGCGTCACTATTTCCGCCACCCCTGGGTCCTGGCCCGTAGAAGTCGGAATAATGAGCCACCTGCCAGTGCTGCTCGGGAGAGATTGGCCGGGCTTTGAGACCCTGTTGGCCGCCGCCACCCAGCCTGCCAGCCCTGGAGGGGCCCGTCGTGGGTGACGCACCCAGTGGAAACCTCCCTCACTGGGATTCGATCTGACCCTGACCTACCGACAGAGCAATGCTGGACTTAAGTCATCCACCAAATTCACATCACCACTGCCGGAACTCTCTGCAAAACCAAGCTCAGCAGGAGGTATCTTGACAAGAAAGTCTGGTTCTGGACAGACGTGGACAGAACGAAAAGGCATCGGGCCCCGATGATATTGAGGTGTGGAAAACGATGGGCCAAGGAGGGGCCATTCTGCTCGAAAAACTTGTTCAATAGTGTCATCATTGATGGTGAGCATACCCGAAGGCTGGAGAATGAGCACCACAGTGTCCATATGTAAAGGGAACGGGTGGCGTCGCAGAGTGCACCAACTACCGGCCAATTCGCCTCCACGCAATGAAGATCTTTGAGCCAGAGAAAACACAGAGACTGAAGTCACGGGTCAAGAGCCCAACTAAAGCAAACACTGATCTCTAACATGGTTACTTCAAATGAAAAATTAATCAATTAAAGTTAACATAACTTAAGGATATCTGTTTACTCAAACCGTTTGAGTTAAGTTAACTTGTCGGGTTTTACAGTGCAGTGTAGTGTATCACTCTGTAGATTTTAAAGTGTTATTTATTGCTGCCTTTTGAAACTAAAAAAACACAGTAACCAATAATACAAACACTGTACAAATTGTGAGTAAAAAAGGAATGGAATAATTTACAAATCTCATAAACTTATATTTTATTCACAATAGAATATAGATAACATATCAAATGTTGAAAGTAAGACATTTTGAAATGTCAAGCCAAATAATGTCTCATTTTGGATTTCATGAGAGCTACAAGTTCCAAAAAAGCTGAGACAGGTAGCAATCAGAGACCGGAAAAGTTAAACGTATGTATAAGGAACAACTGGAGGACCAATTTGTAACTTATTACTTCAATTGGGAACATGATTGGGTATAAAAAGAGTCTCTCAGAGTGACAGTGTCTCTCAGAAGTCAAGATGGGCAGAGGATCACCAATTCCCCCAATGCTGCACCGAAAAATACTGGAGCAATATCCGAAAGGAGTTTCTCAGAGAAAAACTGCAAAGAGTTTGAAGTTATCATCATCTACAGTGCATAATATCATCAAAAGATTCAGAGAATCTGGAACAATCTCTGTGTGTAAGGGTCAAGGCCGAAAAACCATACTGAAACCATACTGGATGCCCGTGATCTTCAGCTCTTAGACGGCACTGCATCACATACAGAAACGCTACTGTAATGGAAATCACAGCATGGGCTCAGGAATACTTCCAGAAAACATTGTCAGTGAACACAATCCACCGTGCCATTCACCGTTACCTGCTAAAACTCTATAGGTTCTGTGGACAGACGAATCAAAATTTGAAGTTCTTTTTGGAAAATTGGGACATCATGTCATCCGGACTAAAGAGGACAAGGACATCCCAAGATGTTATCAGCACTCGGTTCAGAAGCCTGCATCTCAAACAAAAGTCCCTCTCTCCTATTGAAATTAAGAAAGAGTGACCTCTGCTCTGTAAACACCCAGGATAGTATTTCCTTTTTGAAATTAACTCATTAAAAAGTATTTAGTGTTTTCACATTCTTTATTTCTTTAAACTTGGCTTTTTGGTTCCTCTGTCACAGTTAATCTAGTGTGTGTAGTAGCCTCTGTTTCTCTGATCAGCAGAGTATTTTAAGATCGTGCACCGATAGACTAACTTTGTTTTCACTTTATGCAGCATGCAACAGTTCTGTTCAGTGTGACAGAAACACTTGATGCAGTGAAGACTTTGTGATTAATTAACTGTGATGCTTTAAATCGTGAAACCGGTTAATCACTGCATCCCTACTGTGTGCCTGCAAATTATGACCTTTTACTTGTTTCTTTATTTATTTTAGTTGATTCACCGGACTGAATAAATACAGTGCTTTCATGTTTTAACTTTAACTTTCATGAAAAAAGTGATCGACATTTTCATAATTAATGGATAATTAATAATAAAAATACTCCATTATCTACTGTACTAAAAAACACCTGTCATGACTCTGGATTCTGGCCTGTTATTCAGGAGAAAATCTCTCATTCAGGAACATTTATTGTAAAGGAGTCAGATTCATTATTAAATATGATCCTTTAGTTGATGATGAAACACTCACAGAGCTTTTCTGCAGTTGATCACAGCTGGTATCAGTCTTCTTCTCCCCTCATCTGATGTGTTGTATTTCTTGAACTCAAACTCATCCAGCATCTCCTCTGACATCTGAAGCATGTAGGAGATTGTTGAGCACTGAGCAGGAGAGAGTTTCTCTGAGTGTTTGTCTGATTTCACAAACTCCTGAATCTCTCTGAACAGAGTCTGATCTTTCACTTCCAGCAGACAGAGGAACAGATTGATGGATTCACCAACTGAGAGAGGAGGATGTTTAAAATAATCATCAACACCATCATTTCTGATCTTCATTTTAATGTACTGTGTGGTTTCTCTGATGGTCTCTGAGCTGTTCTCTGTGTGTGTCAGTAGATCCTGTAAGAGTCTCTGATTGGACTCCAGCGAGACGCCCAGCAGGAACCGCAGGAACAGATCCAGATGACCATTCTTACTCTCAAGAGCTTTATCTACTGCTGATGTTAGCAGACCATACAGAGAGACTTTATCATTCTCACTATCCACAGCGTTATCTACTGCTGATGTTTGATCATACAGAGGGTCTTCATCAAAATCACTCAATCTGAATCTATGCATTGGCTCTTTGTTCTTCATTAAATAGCAGTAAAACTCATAGAAAGCAGCGAGAAACTCCTGAACGCTCAGATGAATGAAGCTGTAGACTTTCCTCTGATGAATCACAGATTCCTGCTTAAAGATCTCAGTGCAAATCCCAGAATACACCGAGGCGTCAGTGACGTCTATGCCGCTCTCAATCAGGTCCTCCTCATAGAACATCACATTGCCCTTCATCAGCTGTTTGAAAGCCACTTCAGCAAGTTTCACAATCACTTCTCTGTCGGACGGCAGGAGTTTCTCTGGATCTCTCTCTTCATACTTCTGCTTCCTCATGTTGATCTGAATCAGCAGGAAGTGGATGTACATTTCAGTCAGAGTTTGAGGGATTTCTGCACTCAGATCTTCTTCCAGGAGCTTCTGAATCACAGTGGATGAGATCCAGCAGAAGACGGGGATGTGGCACATGATGTGGAGGCTTCTTGCTCTTCTGATGTGTGAGATGATTCTGCTGGCTTGATGCTCATCACTGATTCTCTTCCTGAAATATTCCTCCTTCTGAGGCTCAGTGAATCCCTGAATTTCTGTCAGACGGTGGATGTATTTGGAGGGGATCTGATTGGCTGCTGCTGGTCTGGAGGTGATCCAGATGAGAGCAGAGGGAAGCAGCTCTCCTTTCATCAGCTTTGACATCAACACAGCCACTGATGAAGTCTCAGTCACATCACAAACTTTCTGAGCGTCTGAAAACATCAGTGTGATTCTGCTTTCATCCAGACCATCAAAGATGAACACAACTTTACACTCCTCATAAATCTGTGAGTCCAGATCTTGAAGTTCAGGATGAAAGTCCAGCAGAAGTCTGTGAAGAGTGTACTGATGATCTCGGATCAAGTTCAGCTCTCGAAATGGAAGCACAAATATGAAATCTACATCCTGATTGGCTTTTCCCTCGGCCCAGTCCAGAATGAACTTCTGCACAGAGATGGTTTTTTCCGATTCCAGCGATGCCTTTAGTAAGAACAGTCTTGATCTGCTCTTTCTCCTCACATCCTGCTTCAGCGGAGGCTTTAAAGATGTCATTGCAGTAGATTGGAGTGTCTTGTGAGTGTTGTGTTCTGGCTGTTTTCTCCATCTGTAAAACCTCATGTTCTTCATTCACTCCTTCTCTCTCTCCCTCTATGATGTAGAGCTGTGTGTAGATGCTGTTCAGGAGGCTTTCATTCTCCTGGAGTTTCAGTCCCTCACATAATCTCTCATACTTGTTCTTCATGCTGGTTTTGTGCTGCTCTTTGACTCTCTGTAGTTCATCATTCACTGCTTGATCAGGTTTATTCAGAGACGCTGTAACGCTCGTGTTGTTCAGACAGAAGACAGAGGAGACTCCTCCAGAGATGCTTCTCTCTCCATCTGATCTGCTGAAATATCACAAGATCAACTGATTAAACACATCTGAGATAAAGGATGTGTACATTAACATCTAAATCAACTGAGATGTCAGTCTTGTATTTACAGTATAATTTCAGTCTCAGTTGATCTGTTTAACACGTTTTGTAACGCACATTGTTCCAGTATCCGCTGTAATTCTGTTTGTTTATAATTAAAAGTCCTGTATTATGGATAAATGCTTTGTTTTTTCCTGGTTAATATTGGTATTTTGGTTTCACACTGTGTTTAAAGTAGGCCTATTAATAAATACATAAAGATTAAACATAGTTTTTTTAATACAAACTATTTAAAAACTTTTGTATTCGAATAAATTCAATAATTTTGCACGTAAATGTCTTGTTGTATTCCTAAATTAAAGGAAAACACATGATTAGATAATTTAATGTTATTTGATATATATTCATCACATCTTGATAGCGCTCCTGAAGTGTTTTAATGTAGGAGCTCATGTGTTCATTGTGTGGAGATCTGTGTGTATTGAGTGTGTTTCTGACTCCCATAAAACAGTTCAATCATCACCACACGATTATCCTCACCTGGGGTCAGAGGTCACTCGATCATTACTGAATTTAGTATCAGGAGGATTCATGGATGCGTTACTCTTCAGAGACACACAGCTGTGATCCGGAGATGAAGATCTCTTCCTGAAGATCCTGATAAACACACAGAAATCATTCCTCCTTTAGTTCTGTCTGCTGTTTTATTTATTATAAGCAGAACTTTAACAATAACTGATAGAGTTGATAATAAAATACTGGTCAGTGAGTGTGATTATGGATTAGTGTCGTCTGAACACTGTACACAGAAACATCCGTCCGTCGCATCACTTTATTCTTCTCTGTCAGTGTTAGAAAGTTCTGGGGTTATTTCTATTCTGTATAAGCTGAGAAGAAATCTCCATTAAACTCCACAGAAGTCAGTGAAGGAGCATTGGTTCATGTCAAACTCGTGACACGCAGCAGTACAGGAGCGCAGTAATTATGATTTATATACACATTCTGCTATAATATCTCTTGATAAAGATTAGATGTAGGTGTCCAGCTGGTAATGGTGTTTCTATGTGAGCAGTACCAGTAACGGCTGTTTCACACACACTCTGTTTGTGGTGTGTTCATGTTAACACACTGCACACGTTGAGCTCCAGCAGTGTGTTCAGGAGCAGTCTCCTGCAGAGATCCAGTCACTTCAGCTCCTCGCTGCTCCATGTTTGTCCTCTGCTTATTTTGTTGCTCGTTCATGTCGTTAAATCATGTCACATAGCAAGCACATCTTTTCTTTACAGTACATCTTGGTTTTGGTTTGTTTAGATGTATTTGTTCTGTGTTGTGTTCGTATTTGATTCGAGCCGCACCAGAGTTAGTTTAGAAGTGGATGGAGACCTATATTTTAGCGGATCTCTTGTTCGGTGTGCAGCAGGGTTCAGATAGTAGCGTTCACACTTACTCAAATGAACCACACTAACAGAGCAATCACACCAGAGAGTGTTTCATCACACCAAACATGACAAGTGTCAACACACCCTTATTCTGAATCAAAGAATTAATCCGCAGATTAATCAGTAAAGTGAAGGTTAGTTACAGGTCTAATTGTAAGTCAGTGTGTGGAGTCACTAAACACCAGCAACAGACTCTGGGCCTGGTTTGTGGGATCTCACCTGGGGTCAGAGGTCACTGGATCATCACTGAATAAAGGAGGAGGACCCATGGATGCATCACTCTTCAGAGACACACAGCTGTGATCCGGAGATGAAGATATCAGCTTCCATGAGATCCTGAGAAAACAGAAACAGTTATTTCCTTAGTCCTGCCTGCTGTTCTTTTATTATAACTCTCTGTTGTATAGTCTGTTGTGTCTAGCACTGGATTATATCTCACCTGGGGTCAGAGGTCACTGGATCATCACTGAGGTTAAGAGGAAGATCAGGAGATGAAGATCTCTCTCTGTTCTCCATAATGACAAACTGACGTCACACCTGCACATGGAAACACAAGAGAACACAGCACACATGATATTGAGATTATTATTCCAGTGAAATCTTAACTCTACACACAATGAGATTGAAGAGAATGTGGAGCTGCAGCAGTTTGATACAGAAAATACATTTGTGACCCGTGCTGGCAGAATGAGCCACAATCAGTAAATTTGCCTGAAAATAAAATGTTTGTTATTTTCACAAAACTAACAGTTATGACTAGCTCCATGCCTAACTACTACACTATATACTGTAGATAAAGACAATCATTTCAGAAGCACAGACATCTGTGACTGAGACTGGTTTAACAGTGATGTGTGAATGTATATGCACTGTTAAAAATAGCTGTAAAAAAAAAACGGACAAATTTCGACAGTAACATACTGTTTTTCATTAAAACAGTGCATTCTGGGTAATATTTATCGTTTTCGAGAAGGTAGCCTGCTGCTATATATCGTAAATTAACAACGTTCAAAGTCGCCACTCAGCGGCTGTGTTTCAAATCACACCCTACACCCTCATTCACTATTCCCTACATGAGTTTACTAATATAGTCCACCTGATAGAGACAATGAACACTAATGAGGAGCCCAACTAAAGCAAACACTGATCTCCACAATGGTGACGTCAAACGAAACAGTAACATTATCATCTAAATCTCTGTAATTCTCAGTAAGATCTTTTGATCTCTGATCTGATAGAAATAAAGTCAGTCTGGTTAGTAATGAGTGAAGTTGGTAAAGCTGTTTGTTGATTGTATACATCTTCGGTTGATTTCGTTTTAAGCTGTGGCTGAAGTCAGTTGTATTTCTTGTGTGTGTCTTGTTTCTCTTTTCTTCAGTGATTCTACTCATTAACAGCAGCTGTTGATCATTGTCTGAATTCACTCATTAATTTTCATTCTCTCTGTCAGGTGGACTATATTAGTAAACTCATGTAGGGAATAGTCAATGAGGGTGTAGGGTGTGATTTGAAACACAGCCGCTGAGTGTTGACTTTGAACGTTGCTAATTTACGATATATAGCAGCAGGCTACCTTCTAGAAAACTATAAATATTACCCAGAATGCACTGTTTTAATGAAAACAATATTTTACTGTCGAAAGTTGGCCGTTTTTTTACAGCAATTTCTAACAGTGTAGCTTTTAAACTCGAACTGTTTGAAGCATTGGGAGTGGAGTTGATTTCCATGGTAGATTTTACGGTAAAATACTAAAAAAATAATAGTGGTAAATTAATGGTTGAGAGCTGTAAATTAACAGTACTTTACTGGCGCCCCTGCTGCCAGTAAATTACTGTTATTTAACGGCACAATTTTTTACAGTGTGCTGTACTGTATCTGTACTGCATGGATCTAATATAATCTAATATCTGTCTAATATCTGTTACACATCTGATGTTTTTCACTAACAGTTCCCCAAATGTTCACTTAAGGCATAACAGATAATCTTTGCGTGAAGTCACATTATGTAACATTAATATGTCTAATTGATTTCAAATTTTACTTCAATATTTTACATTTCATGTTAAATACATGGATCGTTTCATCTCCACCTTATGAACAAAAAAAAAAGGAAGAAAGAAAGAAAGCTCATCTGTAGTACCACAGTGTAAGACACGTAGTCACAGAGTTTTATAGCAGCACAAAGTGATGAAGTAGCATTTTTTAAATTTCCAAACATTTCTTTTTTCCAGACCAAAATGACTGAAATACACCAGAGTAGGGCTGTCACTTTTGTGAAAAAATCATTTTCGATTTTTAAGACATAAGTGTAGATTTTCCATGTCTAAAAAAAACGCACGAGTCAGCAATATTTCTTATTTAATAAGAATAAGGTGCAGCCTGCAGATCGATGCACCTACTCTGATTGGTTCAATCGTCTTTCATAGACTTACATGATAGGAAATGTGTGCATAGTTGGTGTAGGATGGAGAATGCTGTTTAAAAAGCTAAAAACCCTATACAGTTTTATAAAGCATTCATAATGCACAAAAGAAGGGAAAAAAATCATTAGCCTGTAACTCGCCATGTCCCTGAAATGATTGTTTTGTTAAATTAAGCTGATCTTTAAGCTAACATACGAATATAGTAAATTAATTGGGTTGATTATCCACAGTAAGACGATTAGGTCTTCAGATAGAAGAATGAATTATGAATTAAATTATTTTAGAAAATTTGATTATTTCATATCATCAGAGTCTGCCAATTAAATTTTTATGAAACTTTTAATTTTCTTTACTACATTGCAAAACATAGACTTTTTCTATATGCTGCTCCTCGTTATTTGAAAGTGAAGAAATCGATAACTTTTATTTCTATCGGCCAGTGATGATTCTGAAAGGACATACCTGTAAACCGTTGCTATAGTAACAAACACAATTTCATGATAATTGTGCTCTTATTTTAGTGCAGTCTCACAGACACTGTCAATATTGAGATAAACTTTATAAAGTATCATCTATTATATTATATGAAATTGGTATCTTCTCCGATATCCATTTTGTGACCATTGAGCCGATTCTTTTCAATCAGCTGGAATGATTCGGGACATTCTACGTTTAATGTGGCTGAATGCATTAAAACAGTGTTTTTAAAAGACCAAACTCAGTAAACAAATCAATAATAAAGCATTCTAATCACTGACAGGCAGATGAGTCCAGAATAATAATGCAATGTGTTTAATTACGTGTTCAGCGTTTTCCTCCCATAGAAAACCATTAGACTAAAAGGAAAACGCGTAACGTGGCGTAATGCATTAAAACGTGTTTTAAAAAGACCAAAAGCGATTTTAGCTTTTTAAACAGCATTCTCCATCCTACACCAACTACGCACACATTTCCTATCATGTAAGTCTTTGAAAGACGATTGAACCAATCAGAGTAGGTGTGGGGCGGGGCTAGTGATCTAGTCTAGTGATCCCATGCTCCAAATTTTAATTAAAGACACTCAGATACAGCTGCTCAAGGTGGGGGTATTACTGCCAATTTTCCATCACAAAAGCCGGTCGCTGTCAGCTGGCAATGGTCCTTTTCATAACTCAGAGTCTCCTGTAACAAGATGCGCGAATGAGGCGAATTCACGTCTACCGCGCCGCGAGACCTCCAGACACGCGTAACACAGCCGCTTTCGACGTCACTGGGTTTTATAGGCGCGTTAAATTGCTGGTATTTTCTGTCTAGCTTTCGCAAGACATACTGCACTTTCAGAATTCTTTATTTTCTTTTTCTGCTTGTTTTGTTACATCTATATTTTTAATTGTTTAATTATTTTAAAATTAATAGTGTACATATTTGGTTAAAATCGATTCCCTATTTTCATTTTCGAAGCTTTTTTTGATTGGTCCGATCGATTGTGCAATTGATTTTCTAACTAAAAGTGACAGCCCTAGGGTTAATAACTCTTTTAACATCAATCAAGTCCCATACTTTCTCACGTGTTGTTTTTAACCTTTTCCACAGTATTTTGGAGTGCCGTGGATTGATGAGTTTTTATCATCACATGAGAGAATCCCTGCATCCACAGAGTTCAGATGCAGCACTGTTTATATATTTCTGGATATAAGTCTCACTTTATTTTCTCATTCCTGCGTTCATTTCAAAACATCAGACAAAAGTGCTTTTCTTCTTATGAACAAACACAAAACCTCTCAGAAACTGTACAAATAAAGACGGGTTTAGATCTTTAATTACTATTTGGAGCAAGGGATCACTAGACTAGAGCTTAAACTCATTTCTGTGAGAATGTCAAATTCGACCAAATTTGTCCTGTTTGACGGGTTTTCTCTGGTTTTGTCTGTAATGTAGCCCGGGCACATTCAGACTCATTTCTCCAGCACGGGTCATTTGTGGTCATGTCAGATTCAAACTATCACTAAACCTGAACATCTGTGAATCCTACACAAGAGATCTATTTCATATTTAAAGTAACACTCCGACTTTTTGGGACTTTAGCTTATTCACAGTATCCCCCAGAGTTAGATAAGTCCATGCATACCTTTTTTTATTTCTGTGCGCCCACCGCTAGCCTAGCTTAGCACAAAGACTGGATGTAAATGGATAATGGTAGCATAGTAATCCCAATAAGTGACAAAATAATGCAAACATTTTCCTATTTACATGTTGTGATCTGTATAGTCACAGGGTGTACAAATAACAAGGCTATATGAGACAGAGACCATTTTTAATCGTATAAATACTGGGAACTATATTCTCACTTGGCATAGGAGCACAGCTAACGTTACTTGGGCGGAGTGATTAGCGAAGCACCCGAGACGCGCTGTTGATGGTTCCGTAAACAAAACAAACATGACTAACTAGCTAGACGTGACTCGTGATCATGGCTGACTTTGAGGAATTGTCAGACTCAGAGGAATTTTACTGTGTATCAAACCAAGACCCAGAACCATATAGTTTTGAGCCAGAATACACAGACAAGGAGTTACAAACTTTGGAAGCTGTAAGATAAGATGTCAAAGGGAGAATCAGAACGAACACAGACTGGTGCTGTAAATGTGGAACATGCCAACCTATGCCGAAAGAACCGAGTGCCTTTGTTGTAATGAATGGGACCGGGTATTGCCATCAATGTCAAGGCTTGATGACAATCAAAATATTTGCATCACTACCACGGAAGATTTCCTAATATTTCCCTAATACACCCGGCAGTTGTCGTTTTTTCCCATTGTGACAAGATCAACTGGAAGAAACGCCCCATGCCGAATGAACCTAATGGTCAGCTGTCCACCAAGTAAGTGATTTTGTTATAATGATCATGAGCAGTGTGTTCATGACAACACAATAATAACAATAAAGGGGATACACAGAGCCCTTATTCACGTAATAGTGTCACTACTAAGGTTATATTACATTAGCATGGCACTGTTACAGTATGGCTAATGTTAGTCATCTCAAAACATAACGGAACACTTACCGCAGCAACAGGTGATCCAATTTGTCCTGTCTTTATTATCGATGGGATATCCATTATTATCCTTTAGCACACGTTTCATGGTCCGTGTGGCAACTTGCATTTTTTCAAAATAGTCGTCCACAGTAAAATGTTCAGAGCAAACGAAATACTTCGTGATGGTGTTTACAGGTGTGTTTGGATCTATTTCCAGAGCAAGTAGCCATCGATTCATCAGGTCAGCGTTTTTGGTTGGAATTCTATGAAACATCATAGTATTACCTGGTCTCCCCTGTTTATTATCGCAGCTCTTTACAATACAGCAAACACCCATGATTGTACACTATAAATTTACTATCTAGTAATTGCTGACTCTATTACTCCAACTCTGAGCGAACTCTCTTCTCCTCACCACGGCGCTAATCACTCCGTCCCAGTAACATTAGCTGTGCTCCTACGCCTAGTGAGAATATAGTTCCCAGTATTTATACGATTAAAAATGGTCTCTGTCTCATATAGCCTTGTTATTTGTACACGCTGTGACTATACAGATCACAACATGTAAATAGGAAAATGTTTGCATTATTTTGTCACTTATTGGGATTACTATGCTAACAGTATCCATTTATATCCAGTCTAGGCTAGCGGTGGGTGCGTCAAATAACACTTACAGAGCGCACAGAAATGAAAAAGGTATGTATGGACTTATCTAACTCTGGGGGATACTGTGAATAAAGTCCCAAAAAGTCGGAGTGTTCCTTTAAAGCTTTACGTCTCTGTAAAGACCTTTATTCTGTAGATGTGAGCGATTAAATACATTCCTCTCTAGATGTGTTCCTTCTGTAAACCAGAGTTATTATCATTAGCTGAAATAAATTAAACTTCATTATTTGAAATACATTTTAACATCAATTAAAACAGAAAAATAAACCTTATTTAGTTTTAGCCAGTTTTCATGATGTTTATCATTTTCATTTAAATCGAAGTACTAAAATAACTCAACAAAATTACAGCTTTAAATAAATGTATACTGAAATAACAAAACTCAATGTAAATGGACATAATAAACACTTATTAAGACTGCAGAAAGGCTCAAACTGCAGCTAACCTTCGTGTCCGAGGGAGTCTCACTGAAAACTGAAGATCTGTCTTCAAATACAGTATTTAAACTGTTCCCATGAGACTCAAACACCAGAGAATATCTGACTGTCACTGAACCTGAACATCTGCAAATCTACTTCATTTTTAAATGATTACATCTTTCTTTGTGTATTAGACTGTAATGAATACATACATTAATCTCAACTAAAAGCAGAATCCATAGAGCTCGATATTATTATAATCCTGGGCCCGGTTTTTCAAAAGTAATCCAGTAGGATTTTGGATAATGGATTGGATCAAATCTTGAAAATGTGTTTTTCAAAAGAAAAAACGGATTACATAATCGGATTAGATCACGTAATCCAATCTTGGTTTTGATCCGGATCAAACCTTTAATTTGGGTTTTTTTTAGAACTTTTTTGTAGGATTTGGATCACTTTGATCCAAAAAATCTGGATTAAATTGATCCCATCAGAAGGGTGGATTCAGCGTGGATTTTATGGCAGAAATGTAATGAAAACTTTAAAAATGTATCAAATAATACTATATTTGGATCATGCAGTATGTTACAAGATATCATATTTATTCATGAGGTTTTAATTTTATTTGTTCATCCGTCAGGCTTTAACGTATTCAGCCTTTCAGTATAGGCCTGCAGCAAAGTAGAAAGAGTTTAGCCTCATAAAATAATCCGCCAAACAGCTGTCAAAATTGACCAAAAACAATACATTTTATTCTGTCACTAATTGATATATATATTCATCACAATCAAAAATATTGTTTTACATTAAGTCTTTTTTTTTATTCAATACATCTATACTTGATACTTGTTATAAATATCCTCAATATACAGTGTTTGTGTTGTAGGTCTCAAATGAGCGGACTGCTGGAAGAGGATGGGGTGGGGGTTTTCTTGTTTTTAGTTTTTTTTTAAATGTGTGGGTTTTCATTTCAAATAAAAATAAACTTATATTGACCCCATACTGGCTATTCTACTTGTTGCTCTTTACATATCTATAGTTCTACATTGTGATTTCCTATCCTGTTTGAGCACTGGTTATCCAGATCTGGTGATCCTGAAAAGTTCCTATCCGGATGAGATTGATCCAATCCGATGTGGCTTTAAAAAAACTGGCTCCAAAAGTAAAATGGATTACGTGATCACGGATCGCAATAAAAGGATTACTAAATCCGGATCAATTTTATCCGGATTAAACCTTTTGAAAAACCGGGCCCTGAAGATGAATTTGTTCATTTCTACATCAGTGACAACTAAAATGGCGGTTGACGCTTAAAGATGGAGTTTAACAGCGAAAACAACTTAAACAATAATACAACAATAATAATAATACAACATAATATCAGATGAAGATAAATGAACTTACTGTAATGTGATGTTTATGACCGTTATTATAGCTTCACAAGTCTTCTTATTTGGGGTTTAATGGCGATCTTCAAAACACGCATCTCTCCGAGTTTACTTTCGGTTTGGACTCAGAAGTCAGAGGACGGGAGCAGCCGAAGAGTGAAAGTGCGCATGCGCAGGAGACTGACTGAATCACTGAAGCTTCTAATCTTTTGTGTTTCGAAACACTGGTTCGGAGCGCGTCTCGTAGCAAACTGCCAAAGACACGTGATTTCAGTAAATGAAGGGCTTCGTTACGTCATCACTGTTTCGAAACGTTTCGATATTTTCCAATGTATTATATTCTTATCTTGCCAACATGAATTTGTGTTCCTCTGAATCCAACTCTTTATTAAAATCAATAAATAGCATTAGTTTGTCATCATTGAGAAGACGCCTATAATCAATCAATCAATCAAGAAGAAGAAGAATATTATTACATATCTCTCTTTCATGACTCCAGACTGAGACTGATCAATTAGAAGATCCAGCCCTCATTATATCCTGCTGGAAACAATAAGAGAAAACAGTGCATCAGTAATAAAGTTAGAGATAAAGTTTCCTCATTTAGCTTCAGGATTGGAATAATTAACCCTGACTAAGAGAAGATTCATTAAACAGCTAAAACAAAAGAGGAAAGCACAGAGCAGTTGCTCAATAAAAAAAAAAAAAAAAAAAAGAAACATGCGCCATTCTCCCATCGCTTGCACCTCGTGTTTGCGGCTGAATGTTCATAATTGATGGATGGACATCTATGCCAGGGTAAAGGACATCAGCAATCTGGCGCAGAGAAAAGAAAACTAAAGAAAGAAAGAAAGAAAGAAAAAAACAGGCATAAAGTTGGCTTGACATTGGACGTTCGAGAGTCTCAAATTTAGGGACCGTCTCTAAAGTTACATGCGATATTGGTGTACACTTTTCTAACGTCATTAGTATTTGAGAATGATTTACATTCATAAAAACAACTTTAATTGCTCATTTAGGTATCAGCTATAATGCACAATTGAATTGAATGTTTGATATTTATTAAAATAAACTGTAAATCATGTAAATTATGCTACTTTTTCACATCAAATTTGAAGCTCAAGAGCATTTGAGGAGAAAGACTTGTAGTCATAAAACAATTGTAATGTGTTCATTTATTTTTTGTGTCAGCTACAATGTACACCTTATACATTTTTAATATATATTAAAATAAATTATAAATCATTTAGGTAAAAACGAGGCCTGTTTATCACTTTCAGGCACATTCCTGTGAAAGTTTTTTTTTTTCTCTTAGACCAATGTCTTACAGACTGAGTGTTTTCTGAGTGATAGACAGATAGATAGTGATGTTATTCCAGATAAAGATGAGTGATGGAGGAGAGAAGCTCTGTTTAAAGTCAAACACCGCGACAGAAGAGCTTTCCTGTGACAATTACCTGATCCAAGAAAGAGGTGTTTTACTGACCTCAGACACCTCTGAGAAACGATGTCTTCTCTGACCTCTGCAGCATCTTTTACAAGAGTGTTTACAACGTTTTCATTCATTCCCAAAACTGTTGATACCTATAAAACATTCATATTTACAGAGCTCAAAGAAAGAAACAGAAGAAGAGAGAGAGAGAAGAGTCTTCTAGAAGAGTCTGAATCATGTGAACAGAGCTGCTCTCTCTCTCTGAACACCACTCTCATCACATTCTGAACACATTCTTCATCTTCACACATCTCATTCATTCCTTGAAGAAATACTTTTAGAAAACTTGGACAATAATATCTGTCAACGGTGATTTTGGTCATTAGTCAGAAAGAGCTTAGTATTACAAAAATGATGGGCAATATTAATAAACCTCCTGAATTGTTCACTTATTTTCTTGAATTCTTATGTGCTTATCATTTTGCATTTGTTTTAAGTTTTAGTAGCATGTGTTGTGATGTTCAGAACTGAACTGTTCATTTATTTTGTGGATTGTCACCATTGTTGTGATTCATACGCTGATTCTTGATGTTTCTGTCTAAATTTCAGCAAAGATTTTTTTTTTTTTTTATTATGAGTGAAATTTCCTTAACAGTCTTTCATAACTTACGGTTCAGCAGTGTTCCTTCTCATGCTGTAGTATCAATATTCAATAAGAGAAGAGACACGGGATTAGATCAGAAATAATAGTATTTGTTCTTGTCAATCTATAAACAACAATATCAGATTTTTTTTCTTCTGTGTACTTTTGTTTTGCTATAACAGGTTCCAAAGGCGCATTGTTACAGCATGAAAAAAAAAAAAAACCTTAGTTGTTGAAAAGTCACGTTCAAGAGCCCAACTAAAGTAAACACTGATCTCCATCATGGTAGTGAAAAAAACACCTAAACCTATTTAACTCTCCATAAGTTCTTCTGTAGACATCTGACAGAAATAAAGTCAGTCTGGTTAGTAATGTGAATCTAGTGAAGCTGTTTTAGTAGTTGTTTAATCAGATCTTGAGAGATTTGATGTATTCTTTTATTCAGTTGATTTCATCTAAGGCTGTGGCTGAAGTCATTTGTAGTTCTTGTGTTTCTCTTTCCTTCAGTGATTCTGCAGGTGTTTATCACTAATGCTCAATCATCAATTAATCACATAATTATCTCATTAACTTCACTGATTCAGTGTTACTCTAACACTCTGTAGTGTGCACACATTATAAGTGTTCATTTAAAACTGAGGATTTTCTTGTGGGGTTTAAAGGGTTAAAGATTTAAGATGAAGAAAAAAACAGCATGAAACATAATTTAACAGTAATAAACTGTAATTAATTTACAGGAAACAAACTGTAGAAAAACAGTTATTTACTGGCACCCCTGCTGCCAGTAAATAACTGTTTTTCTACTGTTTCTTGCCGTAAATTAATGGTTGCCAGCAAAAAAAAGTGTTTTTCTACAGTTTTTTGCCGTCAAGTCAAGGAAAAACAGTAATATACTGTAAAATGTAAACGTCAGATTTACCAAATGAAAAAAAAGTTAATTTAACTAAAATATTTGTGAACATCCATAGAAAAAAAATTAAGCAAAGTCATACACTGATAATGAGAGTAAATACTGAACTTGACTGTATTAATGTGTGTTTGAACAAGAGAGATCTGTTAGTTTAATGTAGTTTTGTTGTTCACCATTGTGCTGGAGAGTAGAGCTGGTGCTTCAGTCAATGATGAGCCACAAATTCTGATTTTCTGCTGCTTTATATAAAGGCAGTAAATGTGAGTCGCTGTACTTCAGCACATACATGTGTGCTATAGCTGACAATGAGCTGCAGTGATTTGAGTAAAAGTCATGTATTTAGTTACTTTATTACTGCACATTTAGTGTAAGAAATATTCCTTCTCAGTGGACTCAAATGAAATAAGTTCATATTACTAACATTGTAGGAATGCTAGTTTTAAAAACTAGAACTGTTTGAAGCAGTGGGAGTGGAGTTAATTTCCATGGTAGAATTTACGGTAAAATACTGTTAAAAAATAAGAGTGGTAAATTAATGGTTAAGAGCTGTAAATTAACAGTACTTTACTGGCACCCCTGCTGCCAGAAAATTACTGTTATTTAACGGCAACATTTTTTACAGTGCAGACTCCACACACTGCACTGTTAAAAATCGCTGTAAAAAAACGGCCAAATTTTGACAGTAACATACTGTTTTTCTTTAAAATAGTGCATTCTGGGTGATATTCATCGTTTTCGAGAAGGTAGCCTGCTGCTATATATCGTAAATTAACAACGTTCAAAGTCGACACTCAGCGGCTGTGTTTCAAATCACACCCTACACCCTCATTCACTATTCCACATGAGTTTACTAATATAGTCCACCTGACAGAGAGAATGAAAACTAATGAGTAAATTCAGACAATGATCAACAGCTGCTGTTAACGAGTAGAATCACTGAAGAAAAAAGAACAAGACAAACACAAGAAATACAACTGACTTCAGCCACAGCTTTAGATGAAATCAACTGAAGATTTAAACAATCAACAAACAGCTTTATCAACTTCACTCATTACTAACCAGACTGACTTTATTTCTATCAGATCAGAGATCAGAGATCAAAAAATCTTATTGAGAATTACAGAGATGTAGATGATAATGTTAGTTTTGTTTAGCATCACCATTGTGGAGATCAGTGTTTGCTTTAGTTGGGCTCCTGACCCTTGACTTTTGTTTCATTGCTATATTTGTATCTTTATAATACATCTGTTACAGCAATATTAATCTTCATGGTCAAGTGACTATGATGGTTTCTGTCAAGCATGATCTACTAGACTGACTTGTTGCTATAATAGTCAATTCATAATTTGGTGTTGAAATATATGAGTGAATAACACTTTTCTTTTGTTTGTTTCTTCAATTTTATAAGATTGAATGGTAATGTGATTATCTGGATATGGATTTAATGAAATTTTGAGCTTTAAATATTTTGGGCAGCAGTCCTCACAACACTGAAAGAGAGACATCAACAATCAGCATATTAATCTCAACAATGGTGACAATCAAAAGGTTTATGATGCAATGCATGCTGGGTACCAGCACAGGATTAAAACTCATCCATGACTCCCAGCATGCATTGCGACATGAATAAATTATGCCCTGAATTGTTCACTTATTTCTTGAATTCTTATGTGCTTATAATTTTGCATTTGTTTTAAGTTTTAGTAGCATGTGTTGTGATGTTCAGAGCTGATCTGTTCATTTATTTTGTGGATTGTCACCATGTTGTGATTCATACGCTGATTCTTGATGTTTCTGTCTAAATTTCAGCAAAGGTTTTTTTTTTTTTTTAATTATGAGTGAAATTTTCTTAACAGTCTTTTATAACTTATGGCTCAGCAGTGTTCATTCTTATGCTGTAATATCAATATTCAATAAGAGAAGAGACACGGGATTAGATCAGAAATAATAGTATTTGTTCTTGTCAATCTATAAACAACAATATCAGATTTTTTTTTCTTCTGTGTACTTTTGTTTTGCTATACAAGTTCCAAAGACGCATTGTTACAGCATGTTAAAAAAAACCTTAGTTGTTGAAAAGTCATGTTCAAGAGCCCAACTAAAGTTACACTGATCTCCATCATGGTAGTGAAAAAAACACCTAAACCTATTTAACTCTCCATAAGTTCTTCTGTAGACATCTGACAGAAATAAAGTCAGTCTGGTTAGTAATGTGAATCTGGTGAAGCTGTTTAGTAGTGTTTAATCAGATCTTGAGAGATTTGATGTATTCTTTTATTCAGTTGATTTCATTTAAGGCTGTGGCTGAAGTCATTTGTAGATCTTGTGTTTCTCTTTCCTTCAGTGATTCTGCAGGGTGTTTATACTAATGCTCAATCATCAATTATATCACCGAATTATCTCATTAACTTCACTGATTCAGTGTTACTCTAACACTCTGTAGTGTGCACACATTA
>NW_020527247.1:25000-28142 GCF_003368295.1 Carassius auratus | reverse complement strand
ACACCGTCATTCACTTCACATCAGCCCTTTATCTGTTATCAGCAGGAAGTGGGATCATGAGAAACTCATTATCTCTGGATTCTACTGATCCTTCAGACGCCCAGCCCTTCCTCCAGAAACCTCTCAGACACATGAACACATCCTCGGTCCGGTACCTGTCCTTCTGGCAGACGAACAGATTGAAAGCGTTCTCCGCTCCGAGGAAGTTGTCATCATCCAGGATTTCAACAGCACTCATCCAGTTAGGATTGAAGTCACGAGCAATCTAAGGAAGCCAAAACAGCGAGAGGAAAATTAACAACTGCTTTCTTACAAGAAATCCCAGAATGCCCAGCGGCAGCCGTCACCTCCTCGAAGCTGCCCTCCATCTGTTTGTAGGCCAGCAGCAGCACGGAGCGCATCAGGTCTCCCACCAGGATGAAGTCTCCTTTAGTCTTCAGATACAGGGCCATGATGTTATTATAGTGATTGCACTCGGTCCTCAGCTCCTTCTCTGCCGTCCACTCGTACAGACGCACCTGTGGAGACACACACGTCAGCGCCGCACAGGAAACACCTCACACTGAACAGCATGATGGGAGGAAACTCACGGTGCTGTTGATGCTGGCCAGCAGTTTACCACTAAACTCCACCATGGAGTAAACCGCACCTTTAACCTCCTTCTCTGCCACCGTCTGCAGTTTGCCTGGAAACACAGAACACCAGGAACGATCCAAGATTTAACACACACTAGCATCGAACAAATATACAACTATTGTCACTTTATTTCTGAATGGAAATTCATTTTGTTTTGTGGGACATCGAGCAGTTTTATTTTATTCTGAAATAGTCAACGCATGAAGAGACTTCTTAAGGCCGAAGTGACGTGTGCATACAGCTGCACTAATGAAGAAACCTGCATCACACACACTGAGGCGTACACCTCAACACAGAAGTAAACTCTGGACTTCATTCATTACTGAAACCGTCACAATATTTGTAGGAACAGTTTTGTACTTTGAGCAACATGTAATAACTGTGGAAATAACGAGGAGTGTGTCTGGCGGTTACCGTCTGTGTAGTGAAAGACGATGATGCGGCCCTGTTTAGGCTCCGCCTCCTCCGGATACACCATGGCCGTGCCGACGATGAAGTAGACCGCAGGATCTCTGCCCAGCTTACAGGACACCATACTCAGTGCATACTCATTCTGCAGGAACTGATGCGCGTGCAGCACTGCAGAGAGACAGAGCGTCAGCACACACACACACACACACACTCCAGCTGACGGCTCACACTCACCCTCAAACGTGTGCTGATCCACCACCAGCAGACTGTGCACCTCCACCTCCTCTCCGAACGACGTCTCATGAGGAGAAGTGCTGCTGGGAAACAGCTTACTGGAGCTGACACTGCTGGAGAGCGCCTGAGAACACACACACACACACACCAGTGAATCTGCTTCAGAGGAGGGAGCTGAAGTGTTTATCACACACACACACAGTCTCTCTCTCTCTCTCTCACACACACACAAACACACACACACACACACACACACACAGTCTCTCTCTCGCTCTCACACACACACACACACACAAACACACACACACACACACACACACACACACAGTCTCTCTCTCACACACACACACACACACACACACACACACACACCTGTGTGCTGGCGCTGGACCGCACGGCTGCTGTTGTCCCGCTGGCGTCCTGCATCTCTACTCTACTGGACAAAACTCCGAAACACTGAGACACTTCCTGATAGCAGATCCGCCTGCAACGACACACACACACACACACACACACACACACACACACACACACAGCAATGCAGCGACTGCAGATCAATCACTAGACATTGATGCTTCAGGAGGAAACAGTCAGTGTTGGTTTATTTGTCCTTCACTATGTGTCATTAGATCAGACGGAGGTTTAACCCTCGGAGGGACGAGCGTGTTTTTAGGATGCAGGCCACCAAATAAAAAAAGATGGATTTATTAGAAATAGAGCGGCACTGCAAAAAGACAACTTTAACATTCGATCAAGTGTTTGTGGTGCACATGATCTATTCTTTGGTGAAAGAAAAAGTCATGAAAACTCCTGCAAGCACCGAGAATCGAACCTGAGACCTTTGGGTTACAAGTCTAACTCTAACAGCAAACGCTCCAATCCTACAGACACCATACCCAAGAATATGAAGGGGGTGTGTGTGTGTGTGTGTGTGTGTGTGTGTGTGTGTGAGCAAGAAACAAAGACTGATGATTTACCAGACAGTGCTTTCGCTCTCATAACTACACCGTGACAGATGAGAAGCTTCATCTAATAAATGATTAACTGTGATTAATGGATTAGTGATTAATCATTGATATTTCTAGTTTACTGCACTGCTTTTCTTGTTAAGTGTTTCCAGTAAAGCTCGGAGACGTCTGGATGTGTTCATGGGTCAGAGGTCACACACTCACTTGGGCGACTCGTAGAGAGGAACGGTTCTGATGTGGAGCTTCTGGATCTCGTCGATGGTGCCGATGGTCAGTGTGCTGTTGTTGGCCAGAGCCAGACTGTGACAGAAGGAAGAGGACATCAGCATCAGCTCCATCTGTGGCTCCAGACGTGTGTGTGATCTGTCTGGTGCTGTACCTGTCGGGGTATCCCTCGGAGTTGAGCGGGCACATGTAGTTGACCTCCTTCAGGTTGACATTAGAGAAGACCAGTTTGTGGTTGCTGGAGTAGATGACGGTGGGCCGGTCGGAGCAGGCGAACACATTGGAGGTGGAGAGCGAGCGGAAGGTGCGCAGAACCGTGGGCTGAGTGCCCAGAGTCACCTTCTTACGCTCACTCAAAACACCTGAGCACACACACACACACACACACACACACACACCTCCTGAGCGATCGGTTCAGGCTGTGCAACAGAACATATACATGTGCTACTTCATACAGTCTCTGTGGCATTATTATCCTGAATAAAAAGAGTTAGATCTTACTGAAAATCTTGACTGTTTATTTACTATTTATTTGTCTTTAATGATGTCTGAGCTTTATAAATTTTTGCCGTTGTATTAAAATAAGTGAATTTTCAAGGTGCAGCTAAAATGCTGGTAATACACAAGGTCACATGGATCAAAAACACCTAAAAACGATCACTTTTTAT
>NW_020527247.1:0-22500 GCF_003368295.1 Carassius auratus | reverse complement strand
CTGCCTCTGGAGAATGTGTTCTCACGTCGTGATCTGTGTGTGTGTCTCTAGTGCTGAGAACACGTGTGTGTGTGTGTGTGTGTGTGTGTGTGTCACCTCCGCCCAGCATCTCTTTGTGCAGCGGGCTGAAGCAGGGTAACTTGAGCAGGCGTGCTGAGATGTCGGTCCAGAGTCCCACAGCACAGATGCTGGATTCTCCTGCGCTCTCGCCCAGAGGAGTGATGTCCAGACACGCCACCTCATGCTCCATCTCTGTAGAGCTGCACACACACACACACACACACACACCAAATCTTTGCTGATATCACCACGTTCTACTGTCTGAGCTGCATGTTGTTCCGGTTGATTCCGCTTTGACTTCATCCAGAACTATTTTTATTGGCTAAGTTCAGCCTGGAAAAGTAGTTTATAAGAAGGTCTTGTTTATTACAGTGTTAGTATTATCAGACTCGCAGTCGTTACTGTTAGATCAGCTGTGATCACCTACAGCTCAATCACCACCGTGATGAATTTTAGAACTAACAAAACGAATGCTAAATAGACAAAAACTGAATTTTCACACTGAACAATCATGTTGGTGTAAACAGGCCTTTAATATAGAAAAAGGACGTTAATAAAACTGTAGTTAACTGTGTGTTTTGATGATTCTGGATGCTCTGGTGTGTGTGTGTGTGTGCGCGCGCGAGTGAGCACCTGATCTGTTTGAGTTCTCCTGTGAGGATCTGAAGGTAATACAGCACTCGACCCACAGCTAGAACCACCTGAGTGCTGTTGCAGGACGCCACGCTGATGTTCCTGCCCTGAGGCTCCTTCCACTCGCTCACCAGAGCCTTGCTGTCCTGAGTGACCAGCCTCACAGACACCGACGTGATCTGAACACACACACACACACGTGATCACCACCACAGAAGAGTACAGCTCAGGTGTGTGCGTGTGTGTGTGTGTGTGTTCACACGCACCTGTATGAGCTGCTGATGCGCTACATTCCCACAGAAGAACGTCTGCTGATTATCCACAAACCCCGGCAGCTCCGTCTCCTCCACCTCCTCTCCACTCAGCATCAGCACCCTGCACACACACACACGTCAGTCACACACACATGTCAGTCACACACACACGTCAGTCACACACACACACACACACACACACGTCAGTCAAACACACACATATGAAAGAGGCACACACAGAGACACACGTCAGTCACACACACACACACGTCAGTCACACACAGACACACACACACACACACTTCAGTCACACACACACGTCAGTCACACACAGACGTATGAAAGAGGCACACACAGAGACACACATCAGTCACACACAGACACAGACACACACACACACACGTCAGCCACACACACGTCAGTCACACACACACAAACGTCAGTCACACACACATATGCAGAGGGACACACAGAGACACACGTCAGTCACACACACATATGCAGAGGGACACAGCCACACACACACACACACACACACGTCAGTCACACACACACACACACACACGCCAGTCACACACAGACACACACACGTCAGTCACACACACATATGCAGAGGCACACACAGAGACACACGTCAGTCACACACACACACGTCAGTCACACACAGACACACACACACGTCTGTCACACACACACACACACACACACACACACACACGTCAGTCACACACAGACACACACACGTCAGTCACACACACATATACAGAGGCACACACAGAGACATACGTCAGTCACACACACACACACGTCAGTCACACACACATATGCAGAGGCACACACAGAGACACACGTCAGTCACACACACACACGTCAGTCACACACACACACACACACACGTCAGTCACACACAGACACACACACACGTCTGTCACACACACACACACACACACACGTCAGTCACACACAGACACACACACGTCAGTCACACACACATATGCAGAGGCACACACAGAGACACACGTCAGTCACACACACACACGTCAGTCACACACAGACACACACACGTCAGTCACACACACACATATGCAGAGGCACACACAGAGACACACGTCAGTCACACACACACACGTCAGTCACACACACATATGCAGAGGCACACACAGAGACATACGTCAGTCACACACACACACACACATCAGTCACACACACACGTGGCAGGAATGAGTAGGTGAGGTGTGTGTGAGCTGTAGACTAGAGTAAACTCAACACTCTTCTCACCTGGTCTGACCCACAAAAGACAGAACCAGCATGTCATCAGTGTTTCTGCCCGACTCTGAGCGGAGAGGCCACAGACCTGCAAACACACACACACACACACACGCTGTAAATCAGATGCAACCAGCAGAACCGCTCATTAATTCTCATTTATGTGAGAAACCAAGCTGAACAGCATTAGTCTCCTAAAACTGCACAACAGCTAAAAAGGCAATGAACTGGCGATCAATCTGTGGATTTGGTCTGACAGGAAGTTCAGCTATCATCACTTTAAATTAGATTATTTTTTTATTGCACTGGATTAACCAATTTAAAGGCATAAATAAAACATAAAACTTTTGGATGATGCTAATATCTGCTATACTATTCTATATTTTTTTTAAATAAATGAGTGTTGCTGAAACATCAGCAGTACACGTTCAGCAGGAAAGAGAATGAGCATTCAAACATAACCCCTTTCACACTGCGCTTCCGGAAACACACGGGTAATGTGTCCCATGCGTTCACACACAACCGTTAACTTTCGCTGAAGCTAGCGAACGATCTCAGCTTCAGCACGGAAAGTGAGGAACTAACTGATCTCTGCTCCATGACAGTTTCCGGGTGCAGCATGCAGTGTGAAAGGAGCGATACTGTGCATTCACAGCAGATGAACAGATGAACACGGAGAGCACGGAGCGCACCTTTGATGCCGGGCAGGTCGATGCTGGCGTGCTCATGGATCCCGATGCCATTCCGAATGATCCGGAGAGAGCCTTCCTTAAACGCTCCGGAGCACGTCACCAGCTACAGGAACACACACACACACACACACACAGAGGAACTGATGATGCACACAGCTTCTCTCCTCATCTGACCTGCAGTGAAGCGCAGACGTCTCTCACCTGACCCTGTCCTTGTCTCTCCAGGTCCACCACACACATGTCCACTATCGGCCCCAGGTTAGTGAAGGTCTCCATTACAGCCACATATGAACCCTGGTCATTACTGTCCACATTCAGCTGCACACACACACACACACCACACTGGCCTTAACAAACATGTCATTATCACAGAACAATAATCAATCTGTGAGAATACCAACCTTAACTAGTTGAGAATCTCCAAGTCTGGAGCCCACAAACACCACACCGTTGTCCAGATACGTCAGACACTCGGCGATGGAGGTCTAGTGACACACACACACACACACACACACTCTGTACAGTGATATCTGATCAATAAACTAAAACATCCAGCTAGAGGCCAGACTGTAGCTGAAAATTATAATTTTTTTTTTAAACAATGTTTTCATTTGTAATGCTGGTTAATTTTCCCTCAGTTTTCCCTATTAATTATACCCATTCAACATTACAGTATAATTGAGAAGTTTAATTTTAATTTTATTTTTTATATTTAATAGGCTCTGAAATAATAGGCTCTAAACACTTATGCATAAACTATACAGATTAATCTTTATTCAAGCTATAAAAGTTAATCAGCAACTAGAACAGTCCAAGTATTTCTCTTTTTGTTTTGTTCTTTGATTTTCATCAATGACAGACTTCAGCAGGTTTCACTTTAAAATCAGCGCTGTCTCTTTAAAACCTGATGCACATGCAGCGGATCTGACACATCCAATTTTCTCCCAACGTCATTTAAGACTTCATAACTCATTTAAGACTAGGTTTATAAGGTAACTTACCAAAACAGTGTATTGTGTATTGCAGTGTATTGTAGGGCATTGTGGAGTAGTGCAGTGCAGAGTATAGTAGTGCAGTGCAGTGTAGAATAAATTAGTGTAGAGCAGTGCAGTGCAGTGTGGTGTAGAGTAGTGTAGTGCAGTGTAGAGTAGAGCAGTGTAGAGTGGTGTAGAATAGTGTAGTGCAGTGTAGAGTAGAGCAGTGCAATGTAGAGTAGAGCAGTGTAGAGTAGAGCAATGTAGAGTAGTGCAGTGTAAAGTAGATTAGTGCAGTGTAGAGTAGAATAGTGCAGTGTAGAATAGAATAGTGCAGTGCAGTGTAGAGTAGTGCAGTGCAGTGTAGGGCAGTGTAGTGTAGTGCAGTGTAAAGTAGAGTAGGGCAGTGTAGAGTAGAATAGCGCAGTGTAGTGCAGTGTAGAGTAGTGCAGTGTATAATAGTGCAGTGTATAATAGAATAGTGCAGTGCAGTGTAGAGTAGAGTGGTGCAGTGTAGAATAGTGCAGTGTAGTGCAGTGTAGAGTAGTGCAGTGTATAATAGTGCAGTGTAGAATAGAATAGTGTAGTGCAGTGTAGAGTAGGGCAGTGTAGCGTAAAGTAGAGTAGGGCAGTGTAGAGTAGAATAGTGCAGTGTAGTGCAGTGTAGAGTAGTGCAGTGTATAATAGTGCAGTGTAGAATAGAATAGTGCAGTGCAGTGTAGAGTGGTGCAGTGTAGAGTAGAGTAGGGCAGTGTAGAGTAGAATAGTGCAGTGCAGTGTAGAGTAGTGCAGTGTATAATAGTGCAGTGTAGAATAGAATAGTGCAGTGCAGTGTAGAGTAGGGCAGTGTAAAGTAGAGTAGGGCAGTGTAGAGGAGAATAGTTCAGTGTAGTGCAGTGTAGAATAGAATAGTGCAGTGCAGAGTAGAGTAGTGCAGTGTAGAGTAGAGTGGTGCAGTGTAGAGTAGGGCAGTGTAGAGGAGAATAGTGCAGTGTAGTGCAGTGTAGAATAGTGCAGTGCAGAGTAGAGTAGTGCAGTGTAGAGTAGTGTACTGCAGTGTAGAGTAGAGTAGCGTAGAGAAGTGTACTAGGGTTGAGTTGTTCTGACGCACCTCTCCCAGCAGCTCCACGTGCAGGTCTTTGAGCACCACAGCTCCGTCCATCAGCTCCTCTTTCTCCAACAGCAGCATGAAGAGTCGTCCCTCCATGTCTCCCAGCAGGTACCGCGAGCCGTTCGGATCCACGCGGTTGTGACACACGATGGTGCTTTGCTGTGATGTTTGAAACACGCTTTAATCAAGGAGAACATGAGAATACACAGCCCACAGCATAACACCACAGCAGGACATGAGCAGATGCGTTCACCTTGATAGTTGGAGGAGCGATGGCTAAGTATTTGTCTCCGTTGTGATAAGTGATGGACTCCTGTCCGATGATTATAGCTCCTCCAAACGGCTCTGGGACTGAATATATAAGTCAGGTCACCTTTATTTATATAGCGCTTTAAACAAAATACATTGCGTCAAAGCAACTGAACAATATTCATTAGCAAAACACTGTGTCAATAATCCAAAAGTCAATAATGCAAAACATTATTAAGAACAATAAGACAATAAGAACATTTCACAACAATGACTCAAAGCATCATGTCTTCAATGCTCAGTCAACTTCATGAACATGAATCACTAAAAAATAAGTTTGGATGCACAAAGCCTGTAAGAATTTATTTAAACAGTTAAATGAGTGTAATACACACAATCGGTCATCACAGAGTTAAGAGTGGGAGCTAGAAAATAGTATTTGAATCAGTTTGGACTGTCGAAATCCTTATAACAAAATAAACAATCATTTAGAATTGTTAATGCTTGACTGGTTGATTAACGAATGAGAAACCACTCTTTACTTTATGAGTAGACCAGTTATGTTTGTTTGTCAATTGTAGCATCAAGAGATTTACAGAGTTCAGAAACTCTGCAAGAACATGATCTATGAAACTAACTCAATCTAATGTAGTGTAATGCCTGTTTCCGGTATGAATGCAAGTTATTATACAGTAGTTTTAATGATGTGTGTTTCTGCTCAAGCAGCCAGAGCTCAACAGATCGGTCAGTAAGCGTCCCCTCACCTGGGATGACCATCGATGCTTCAGCTTCCACGTTCTCCTGCTTCCAGGGTCCTTTGTTGAACTCCTTCTCTCTGAGAGAAACCTCGTATGTCTTGACGTGCCGACCCTGAGGATCCTGCACACACACACACACACACACACACACAGAGCTACATGAGCAGACTGGACACTCGCTCTCAAACACAAGGCTCATGAAGATCCATACCTGATATATGAAGCAGACGGTGGGCGCCTGGCAGCCGTACAGGAACTGGACGTCTATGACCTGCAGCTCCTCCAGACGAATGTTGAAGGCTTTGAGCTCGCGGTTATCACGGTCCAGAGGAATGACCTTAAACAGCCCATCGTACAGCCGCAAGCCGATCATACGACACTCCGGATCCACGATCCCGATGATCCCGGTCTCAGACGGACGGCCGATCCGATCCTGACACAGACGCAGCGGTCAGACGAGGCCGAGGCCGTATGATGCAGTGTGTTTGGACAGGTGTGTGTGTTACCTGCACGTTTCCGTGAGCGCGGGTGATGATGTCGATGCTGTCTCCGTTCTGCTTGTACTCCAGGATACAGGCGTTGTATTTAGCGGTCAGAATGAACAGAAGATCTTTGCTCTCACCCTTCACATAAAGCAAACAGACAGATTTAATAATGTCTGTTCGTCAAAGTGTTGACATGCTGCAGAAATCTGCACGGTTAATGCAAGTGCTCTCACAGAAACAGCGCCGATCAGTGCGCGCCGATCAGTGCGTGCCTCTCAGAGGCTTATGCCAAATTAGACTAAAGGGGTTTCTGCACTGATACTGAAGCACCCGGCTGCGGCCTGCAGATCGAGGCGGGGATGAACGTACTTTTAAATGCGCACTTCAGCAGCGCAGCACACTGTGACTCCATGTTGCTTTGAGCACATCATTCTGCACCCGCGATGTGCATACGCGCTTTGTGCGCTCTGTTTTGAAGCGTTTCTTATTATCATGGTTTTGCGCACTGAAAGATTATTAAAAGCCTTTATTTTAATACCTAGCCTACACAATACATTTAAAATGAGCATAATTTAATTGTATATTATTTGTGTGTAGTGTAGTCTATATAAATATATACACTCTTAGCTCTTGACATTCATATATAAATATAAAATTGTGATATTTGCTGCGGGGTGAGGGCTTCGATAACTCTCTCTTTTTTGACCATACATGTGTTTGCATCTCTGAATGTTTGTGTCACTTTTATTAGACAGGGTTGTATGATGTTTGTGTTTACAAATAATATGCATCTTGTTGTTGCACTGGCAGACAAGGTGAAGCACAAGTTGTAGCGCATAAGTATGTGTTCCTCAATAGCTTATATTCTGGGCACATTGTTCATTGCACTTTAGCAATTTCTTAAATAAAGCCACAATTGCCAAAGTAAGTAAAACAGTGATTCCACTGTTACCACTTTATCTGTGTGTAATGTTGTAGTAGCTCAAAGTTTTTTGCTGTTTAAACTTTAAACCATTCCTTTATTACTGTGATTACTGATGAAAATAGGCAATGTGCTGAAATTTTAGAAGAGCATCAATTCATGGAAAAAAAATAACTTGAAATATGTGGATAAAAGGTTTCTGCCCAATGCGACCATGAAGTACAGCTTGGCAGCACTGCATTCATCAATGAGAGTCTAGTTTATTATGCAAAGCTTTTAAGGTTAACTGTTGTTTTATTAATTCCAACACTCGTTACAACCTGTCAAACCTAAGTCCATTTCCAATACTTTTTAACCTAATTTTATTTGTTAAAGACTACTTTTTTGTTTTTTTACTAAAATTGACTAAAACCTTTGCATTTTCGTCGACTAAAACTTGACTAAAACCATGAAGTTTATGAGTGACAAAAATGTGACTAAAACTAAAAAGCATGTTCGTCCAAAAGATTAAGACTAAAACTGAAAGGGCTGCTAAAATCAACACTGCTGCCACCTACTGGAGGAGGTTTTGGCTTCATATTAATGTGTGTGTTCACTGTGTGTGTGTGTGTGTGTGTGTGTGTGTGTGTGTGAGTGAACTTTGGATGGGTTAAGTGCAGAGCATGAATTCTTAGTATCGGTCACCATACTTGGCTGTATGTCACGTCACTTTCATTTACATCCAAACACTGTTTTAGATGCAGATTCTATAAGAAATCTTATAATGGTAAAATATGCTTGGAAATGATTTTAAAGATCCATCATTTTAAATACATTTTAAAACGTTATTTAGAAATCAATAAAAAAATGTAAATCAGATAAATGGCAATGAGATGATCACATAAGCACTAGTTAATGTAGTATATTTGCAGACAGACGGAGTGGAGAGCTGCTGCTTCTGATTCTCCGTTCTCCTCCGACGCAGATCATCTGGGGCCAGTTGCATAAACACAGCTACTATTTTAAGACTGGGTCTTTAAAGGAACAGTTCCCTTCCAGAATAAAACTCCCCGGATCATTTACTCACACTCATGTCATCCGAGATGTTTTTTTTGTCGTCAGTGACAAAGAAATTAATGTTTTTTAGGAAAACATTCCATGATTTTTCTCCATATAATGGACTTCAATGGGGACCAGCGGCTGAAGGTTAAATCACAGTTTCAGTGCAGCTTCAAAGAGCTCTACAGGATCCCAGACGAGGAATAAGAGTCTTATCTAGAGAAACAACAGTTCATTTTCTAAAAAATAAACACAAACAAGGTCATGTGCGGTCAGCTCTTCTTCTGTGTGCTCAGGTTCAGAGAAAAACTCCATCTCATTTCTCCAAGTTCACTGTTTTACCTTTTTCTTTGTAGAAGGCGTTTTTGCACCTTCTCTTTGTAAAGACTGGTTCGGTGCTTCCACCTCCATCACGCGTGACCTTTAAAGTGTGATTACATCACGTGTGAAGTCCAAGTGCATGATCAGCATCTGTGGTTAAAAACTATATAAATGTTAATTTTTTTTAACTAACTGCCTGATGGTTTCTCTAGATAAGACTCTTATTCCTCGGATGGAATCCTGTAGAGCTCTTGGAAGCTGCACTGAAACTATTATATGGAGAAAAATCCTGGAATGTTTTTCTCAAAAACCTTCATTTCTTTGCAACTAAAGACAGAAAGACATGAACATCTCGGATGACAAGAGGGAGAGTAAATGATCAGGAGATTTTAATTGTAGAAGTGACCGCTTCGATTACCATTCAGAGTCCCATGATTCGATTCGTTTACAATTAATGATGCATCACAATGTCGTCATACAACCTGTACATCTATTAGGGATGGGAATCTCCGGGCACTTCATGATCCGATCTGATTCTGGGAGTCACGATCCAATTCCAAAACTATTCTTGATCTATATTTTTGACCCAATTAATTCTTCTGCTGTTTAAATAAAGATTGTCCTTCAAATTAAAACCAAATTAAACCGATCGCCCTTTTTTTAACTCAATTTTAAAAGTTTTGACCAGTCTTGAAGAAAATAGAAATGTTAAAACTAGTCTAAGCAGTTAATGCATCAGTCCATCACTACAGACGAGTCTCACACACCTTGGGTCTGAAGAGCTCCATGACAGCGATCTTGCCGTACATGCCGACCTCTTTGACCGGCCGCAGACCCTCAGCAGTGACCACATAGATCTCCAGACGCGTGTTCTTGGCGATCAGCAGGTTCAGATCCTCCGCAGAAGTGAAGTGACCTGCAGACAGACAACAGCACTGACATGAACACGGTCCACCGGTTTAACTCTAGTCTCACTCAAACTCAGTGGTTTCAGTCCTAGCACTAACACACCTGCTTCAGATCCTCAGCTCGATAAGAGACGCATAGATCGAGCAGAGCACTGGGACAGAACCACCGCTCACTAGCGCTGATCCAGTGCAGATGGACAAGTTTATCCTCACTAGCGCTGATTAGTAATGCCCTGGTAATCTCATAACCCGCAGGCCACCGCGGGTCGAGTTAAGAAATTGGCACTTCATTGCGGGGCGGGTTGGTGCGGGTCACTAAAAACACATTTTTTAAAAATCCATTTATGTTGCATGGAATTTAGTGGTGGAAATTTTGATTCTTTCAAGAGATTCGTTGATTTTCAGTTCGTTCACCAAAATTATTCATTCACTGATTTGTTCAGTGACCATTTCTTCATATTACACAAATAAACAGGCAGGTGGAGAAAAAGAGTGTCTTATCTTTTATGTCTTAAGTCAAAACGTGTTTACTTGTGACAAAAACTAATTTATCTTTATTAAAGTGTGTGCATGATCGCATCAAATAAATAGTCTAAATAAATTGTTCAGATTAACAAAGCACAAGGTTTTATCGGGGATTAAACGTGGTATTATGTTCTGTATCCCAAATATGAAAACAAGCGTATGTGCACCAATAACTGCACTTTGTGTCTGCTGATTGCTGATTGAGATTTATATGCTCGGCCGACTGACCCGGTATACTCTCATTCATTTCATTCACGAACGAGATGTATCAGTTCATTCAACTCTTACACATACGAGAAGATCATATTCGTTCACTACATTCAATTAATCACATGCTCCGTCACATCTTCAGTTCACGGAGCTGTTCACGAGCTGCGCATGCGCTGCTAATAGCGCCGCACTCTCGCGCTGCTGTGGGAGGAACTTCATTGAACGAGAAATGAGTCTTTTACAGTCTATGGTCAGTGGATTACAAACGAGAACGATTCGTTCACCTAAAAGATTTGTTCACGAACGAACCATCATAGTGCAATAACCTATAGCCTATATTGATAAGGTTACAATACAAAGGTCTAAGTAGCAACATAACTTCCGTGATGTCCCCGATGCATGGGTCGGGTCAAGAAATTTTACTTTACTTGCGGGCTACATAATTTCATAAAAGCGGGACCCGTGGGTTGGAAGAAACACTGACCCGCGCATCACTATCGCTGATCCAGTGCCGAGAGACTAGTTTAGATGGACTAGTCTATCCTCACTAGCGCTGATCCAGTGCCGATGGACTAATCTATCCTCACTAGTGCCATTACAGTGCAGACGGACTAGTCTATCCTCACTAGCGCTGATCCAGTGCAGACGGACTAGTCTATCCTCACTGGCGCCGATCCAGTGCAGACGGACTAATCTATCCTCACTAGCGCCGATCCAGTGCAGACGGACTAATCTATCCTCACTAGCGCCGATCCAGTGCAGACGGACTAATCCATCCTCACTAGCGCCAATCCAGCGTTGATGGACTAATCTATCCTCACTAGCGCCGATCCAGTGCAGACGGACTAATCCATCCTCACTAGCGCCAATCCAGCGCTGATGGACTTATCTATCCTCACTAGCGCCGATCCAGTGCAGATGGACTAATATATCCTCACTAGTGCCGTTCCAGTGCAGACGGACTAATCTATCCTCACTAGCGCCGATCCAGTGCAGACGGACTAATCCATCCTCACTAACACCAATTAAGTGCAGATGGACTAATCTATCCTCACTAGCGCTGATCCAGTGCAGATGGACTAGTCTATCCTCCCTAGTGCCGATCCAGTGCTGATGGACTAGTCTAGCCTCACTAGCGCGGATTCAGTGCAGACGGACTAAAATATCCTCACTAGCGCTGATCCAGTGCCGATGGAATAATCTATCCTCACTAGCACCGATCCAGTGCAGACGGACTATTTATCCTCACTAGCGCTGATCCAGTGCAGACGGACTAGTCTGTCCTCACTAGCGCCGATCCAGTGCAGACGGACTAATCTATTCTCACTAGCGCTGATTCAGTGCAGACGGACTAACATATCCTCACTAGCGCTGATCCAGTGCCGATGGAATAATCTATCCTCACTAGCACTGATCCAGTGCAGACGGATTATTTATCCTCACTAGCACTGATCCAGTGCAGACGGACTAGTTTATCCTCTCTAGCGCTGATCCAGTGCCAACAGACTAATCTATACTCATTAGTGCCGTTCCAGTGTCGATGGACTAATCTATCCTCACTATTGCTGATCCAGTGCAGACGGACTAATCTATCGTCATTAGCGTGGATCCAGTTCTGATGGACTAATCTATCTTCACTAGCGCCCATTCAGTGCAGAAGGACTAGTCTATCCTCACTAGCGCTGTTCTAGTGCTGACGGACTAGTCTATCCTAACTAGCACTGATCCAGTGCCGACTGACTAGTCTATCGTCACTAGCGCTGATCCAGTGCAGACGGACTAGTCTATCCTCACTAGCGCCGCTCCAGTGCCGGACGGACTAATCTATCCTCACTAGCACCGATCCAGTGCAGACGGACTAATCTATCCTCACTAAAGCCGATCCAGTGCCGACGGACTAATCTATCCTCACTAGCACCGATCCAATGCAGACGGACTAGTCTATCCTCACTAACGCCGTTCCGGTGCAGACGAACTAGTCTATCCTCACTAGCGCTGTTCCAGCGCCGACAGTGCAGACGGACTAATATATCCTCACTAGCGCTGATCCAGTGCCGATGGAATAATCTATCCTCACTAGCACTGATCCAGTGCAGACGGACTATTTATCCTCACTAGCGCCGATCCAGTGCAGACGGACTAATCTATCCTCACTAGCGCTGATCCAGTAAAGACGGACTAGTCTATCCTCAATAGCGCTGATCCAGTGCAGACGGACTAGTTTATCCTCACTAGTGCCGATCCAGTGCAGACGGACTAATCTATCCTTACTAGCACCGATCCAATGCAGACGGACTAGTCTATCCTCACTAGCGCCGATCCAGTGCAGACGGACTAGTCTATCCTCACTAGCGCCGGTCCGGTGCAGACGAACTAGTCTATCCTCACTAGCGCTGTTCCAGCGCCGACAGACTAATCTATCCTCACTAGCGCTGATTCAGTGCAGACGGACTAATATATCCTCACTAGCGCTGATCCAGTGCAGCTGGAATAATCTATCCTCACTAGCACTGATCCAGTGCAGATGGACTATTTATCCTCACTAGCGCCGATCCAGTGCAGACGGACTAATCTATCCTCACTAGCGCTGATCCAGTAAAGACGGACTAGTCTATCCTCAATAGCGCTTATCCAGTGCAGACGGACTAGTTTATCCTCACTAGCGCCGATCCAGTGCAGACGGACTAGTCTATCCTCACTAGCGCCGATCCAGTGCAGACGGACTAGTCTATCCTCACTAGCGCCGTTCCGGTGCAGACGAACTAGTCTATCCTCACTAGCGCTGTTCCAGTGCCGACAGACTAATCTATCCTCACTAGCGCTGATTCAGTGCAGACGGACTAATATATCCTCACTAGCGCTGATCCAGTGCCGATGGAATAATCTATCCTCACTAGCACTGATCCAGTGCAGACGGACTATTTATACTCACTAGCGCCGATCCAGTGCAGATGGACTAATCTATCCTCACTAGCGCTGATCCAGTAAAGACGGACTAGTCTATCCTCAATAGCGCTGATCCAGTGCAGACGGACTAGTTTATCCTCACCAGCGCTGATCCAGTGCAGAAGGATTAGTTTATCCTCACTAGCGCCGATCCAGTGCAGACGGACTAGTCTATCCTCACTAGCACCAATCGAATGCAGACGGACTAGTCTATCCTCACTAGCGCCGATCCAGTGCAGACGGACTAGTCTATCCTCACCAGCGCTGATCCAGTGCAGAAGGATTAGTTTATCCTCACTAGCGCCAATCCAGTGCAGACGGACTAGTCTATCCTCACTAGCACCGATCCAATGCAGACGGACTAGTCTATCCTCACTAGCGCCGATCCAGTGCAGACGGACTAGTCTATCCTCACTAGTGCCGATCCAGTGCAGACGGACTAGTCTATCCTCACCAGCGCCGTTCCAGTGCAGACGGACTAGTTTATCCTCACTAGCGCTGATCCAGTGCAGACGGACTAGTTTATCCTCTCTAGCGCTGATCCAGTGCCAACTGACAAGTTTATATCATAAAGCAACCGCGCACGTGACTCCTGCAGTGTTTGATACTGAATGCTGTGTGTGTGTTTGCAGCAGTGTGTCAATCATCGTTATCTTCTGCAAAAGCAGTGGATCTGAGGAACTAAAGTTTGTGTCTGATTCTCTGAAGCGTCGCAGACACAACAACGGACCCGTTTCAGTAAAACCCCGCAGAAGCACAGTGTCATAAACTCGCGCTGACAGACCCAAACACACAAAACTAACATGTTTATTATGTGCCGAGTGTTTGAAGCGTTCATCCGCCGAGGCCTGGAGCGCGGGAGATAAACACACACTTACCCGTGATACAGGCGTTCACCGCCGTCGGCTTCTGCGCCGTCACCACGTAGTTGTAGGACATGGCGTTCACTTATATCACAGGAACAGCCAGAAATGAAGAGAAAGGGTGTTTAGAGCGAGATATGTAGCATGAATCTGCTGAAGAGCGCTCGGATCAGCAGCAACACAGCGTCTGTTCGTGTGTGTGTGTGTGTGTGTGTGTGTGTGTGTGTGTGTGTGTGCGACAGCGCCGCCCGCGGCCCGGAGGAAACACTGCGCTTCTGCGACACAGCCGCTCAGACAAACTGTGCAGTATTAATATTATACTGTATTATACTGCTGTGTACTCAGACTAGGTTAGGCCTACTGGAGAAATATATTCCATTACTGATCCCATGACAAATCACATGACAAAAAATGTAGTCAGTAGTAACATAATCTGTTTCATTACACATTTTATGTAGTTTACCCCCAGTTTCACAGACAAGGCTGCCTAGTCCTAGAATAAAATGTAATTCTGTGCTGTTTTAAATGAAAGAAACTTGCACTGTCTGATCTTAATAATATCAGTGCCTTTGTTTTGGTCTCAGGATGCACACCAGTAATGTTTTTTTCTACCGAAAACGGAAGCATTGTAGGTTCGAACCTCAGAGGCGTGATGCTGGAATAAAATAATCTTTCATCTATTTCATGGATTATATTATGAGAAGATTCAAAATAATTGTTTGTGTGTGTGTGCATGACGGCATGATACAAAGCAGATCCGATGCGATGTGATAAAGTGCGCGAGGCTCTCAGCTGTCAATCACTCGCAGGTTGTTCCGCGCATGCGCAGTAAGTGTGTCAGGCTCTGATCTGCGGCTGTTGTAAAGTTACCCTTGGTTTTTATAAACACATGAAAAAATCGATATTTCTGATCGGATCGGAGCGCTCCTAACAGCTGTGTGCAGGTATGTGTGTGTGCTGCTCTCAGCAGTGTTGCTCGGCGCGTGTTGATCTTTAACGAGCCGCTCGTGTTTTTGCTGCTTCGGTTGAGTTTGACCTCAAATCCTCAGTTTGACGTTCAGAGTCCCGTTCCGTCTTAATACGCCGTTAAGCACCGTATTTCAGTACACACGTGGCTGTCAGGACGATTAAAGAGGAAAAAAAACGCGTTTGATCGTGTTTTAGTCACGGATTCTCCTCACAGGCCTCAAGCTAACGGCTACATGTCAATAATAACAAAATAAAGCTGTTAAACAGTGACATGTAAGAACACAACCCTGTCAATGCTTATTAATATTAATCACACAGTTAGTTAATAGTTAACGTCAGTCATTTATTTTCGATCGTGTAATTGTGTTCATTAATGTGTCATTTCTCTCGCGTTTGTTTCACACATGAATTGATCCAAACAATAACAATGAACGTTAATCACTGCGGTCAAGCCAGCCGCACTTCAGAAAAACACCGTCAAGCCAGCCGCGAGTGAAATTTATATGCGCGTGTATTACTATAATTACGGCAATAGCAGGAACAACAGAGAGGGAACGCGCTTTCAGAGCGCTTTTCATCTATACGTTCAGATTTGATCTATGACGACCTTTTTCGCCCATCTGCTCTAATATTCGTGTAACTTATTGTTTTCCTTGACTGCTCTGTATTACTATAATTTTCAGCCTTTCAAAGCATTACAATTATTAGTAGAAAACGAGATATGGGACATTCATTGATTTAGAAGACACTTTTTTATGATGAGAAAGAAGCAATTAAAGGTCAGTTCTTAAAGAAGACATCCCATACTATATCCATACCTCACATAAAACCATTTTACTGGAGCCTTTTAGAGATATAGGATAATATTACACTTTACAAGTCTTTTAAGATCCCATTTCTAACAAGTAGAAAAAAACAATGGTCAGTTCTTATAAGGGACTTCGCATACTATATGCAAACTTCATATCAAACCATTGTACAACAGCATTTTTGAGATATGGGACATTATTACACTTTAAAGGGTTATAAAGATCATATTTCTAATAAATAGAAAAAAACAATGGTCAGTTCTTATCAGGGACGTCCCATACTATATACACAAAAAATCATTTTGCTAAAGCATTTTTGAGATATGGGTCCATATGGCGATTAAGAGGGCTATAAAGACCCCTATAGCGGAGTACAAAACTTTTTATCCACAGGAAGAAGGAGGCGGAAACCGGCCATCAATCAAATAAGGCTTTTAATAACAAAATAAACACAAAACACTGCGACAGCCCTTCACGGACGACTGTCGCTTACAAACAAGACCAAACACAAACTAAAATCATGGCCTGGCCTGGCCCTCTCTCGTTGTTCACTGTCGTCGCACCCTCTTTTGTATCCTTCCATCTCCACCGCGGGACGCGAGACCGGTGAGTGGAGCAGGCGTCGCTCATTTCCAGTCACTCCACTGGCCTCATTCCGTTCTCATGGCTCGCGGCCCCGCCCCACTCATCACAACCCTATTTCTAATAAGTAGAAAAAAAACAAAGGTCAGTTCATATAAGGGACATCCCAAACTATATGCAAACCTCATATCAAACCATTTTACTGCAGCATTTTTGAGATATGCGTCCATATCGCGATTTAGAGGGCTATAAAGTCAACATTTCTAATAAGTAGAAAAAAACAAAGGTCAGTTCTTATCAGGGACATCACATACTATTTGCACCCTTCATATGAAACCATTTTACTGCAGCATTTTTGAGATATGGGACAATACAATGATTTAGAGGGCGATAAAGACACCATTTCTAATAAGTAGAAAAAAACAATAGTCAGTTCTTATCAGGGACATCCCATACTATATGCACACTTCATATGAAACCATTTTACTGCAGCATTTTTAATATATGGGACAATACAATGATTTAAAGGGCTATAAAGACACCATTTCTAATAAGTAGAAAAAAACAATAGTCTGTTCCTATAAGGGATTTCCCATACTATATGCACACCTCATATCAAAACCTTTTACTGCAGCATTTTTGACATATGGGTCCAAATGGTGATTTCGATGGCTATAAAGACACCATTTATAATAAGTAGAAAAAAACAATGGTCAGTTCTTATAAAGCACATGCCATACTATATGCACACCTCATATCAAAGCATTTTACTGCAGCATGTTTGAGATATGGGTCCATAAGGCAATTTAGAGTGTTATAAAGACCCCATTTCTAATAAGTAGAAAAAAATAATAGTCAGTTCTCATCAGTGACGTCCCATACTATGAGCACATCTCATATCAAACCATTTTACTGCAGCTTTTTCCAGAAATGGGAAATTATTACACTTTAACGGGCTGTGAAGATCCCATTTCTAATAAGTAGAAAAAAACAATGGTCAGATCTTATAAAGGACATTCCATACTATATGCACAAATCATATCAAACCATTTTACTGCAGCATTTTTGAGATATGGGTCCATGTGGCAATTTAGAGGGCTATAAAGACAACATTTCTAATAAGTAGAAAAAAACAATAGTCAGTTCTTATCAGGGACGTCCCATACTATATGCACCCTTCATATGAAACCATTTTACTGCAGCATTTTTAAGATACGAGACATTTTTACACTTTAAAGGGCTGTAAAGATCCCATTTCTAATAAGTAGAAAAAAACAAAAGTCAGTTCTTATCAGGGACATCCCATACTATATGCACACCTCATATCAAACCATTTTACTGCAGAATTTTCGAGATATGGGACATTATTATATTTTAAAGGGCTATAAAGATCCCATTTCTAATAAGTAGATAAAAACAATGGTATGTTCCTATAAGGGATGTCCCAAACTATATGCACACCTCATATCAAACCCTTTTACTGCAGCATTATTGAGATATGGGTCCAAATGGTGATTTACAGTGCTACAAAGACCCCATTTCTAAAAAGTAGAAAAAAACAATGGTCAGTTCTTATAAAGGACATCCCATACTATATGCACACCTCATATCAAACCCTTTTACTGCAGCATTTACGAGATATGGGACATTATTAGAATTTAAAGGGCTATAAAGATCCCATTTCTAATAAGTAGAAAAAAAACAAATATCAGTTCTTATCAGGGACATCCCATACTATATGCACACCTGATATCAAACCATTTTACTGCAGCATTTTCAAGATATGGGACATTATTACACTTTAAAGGGCTATAAAGATCCCATTTGTAATAAGTAGAAAAATAGAATAGTCAGTTCTTATCAGGTACGTCCCATAGTATATGCACACATCATATCAAACCATTTTACTGCAGCATTTTCGAGATATGGGACATTATTACACTTTAAATGGCTGTAAAGATCCCATTTCTAACAAGTAGAAGAAAACAATGGTCTGTTCCTATAAGGGACGTCCCATACTATTTGCACACCTCATACCAAACCATTTTACTGCAGCATTTTTAAGATTCGAGACATTATTACATTTTAAAGGGCTGTAAAGATCCCATTTCTAATAAGTAGAAAAAAACAATGGTCATTTCTTATAAAGGACATGCCATACTATATGCACACCTCATATCAAAACATTTTACTGCAGCATTTTCGAGATATGGGACATTATTACACTTTAAAGGGCTGTAAAGATCCCATTTCTAATAAGTAGAAGAAAACAATGGTCTGTTCCTATAAGGGACGTCCCATACTATTTGCACACCTCATATCAAACCATTTTACTGCAGCATTTTCAAGATATGGGACATTATTACACTTTAAATAGCTGTAAAGATCCCATTTCTAATAAGTAGAAAAAAGCAACGGTCAGTTCTTATCAGGGATGTCCCATACTATATGCACACCTCATATCAAACCATTTTACTGCAGCATTTTTGAGATATGGGTCCAAATGGTGATTTGGAGGGCTATAAAGGCATCATTTCTAATAAGTAGAAAAAAACAATGGTCATTTCTTATAAAGGACATGCCATACTATATGCACACCTCATATCAAAACATTTTACTGCAGCATTTTCGAGATATGGGACATTATTACACTTTAAATGGCTGTAAAGATCCCATTTCTAATAAGTAGAAGAAAACAATGGTCTGTTCCTATAAGGGACGTCCCATACTATTTGCACACCTCATATCAAACCATTTTACTGCAGCATTTTCAAGATATGGGACATTATTACACTTTAAATGGCTGTAAAGATCCCATTTCTAATAAGTAGAAAAAAGCAACGGTCCGTTCTTATCAGGGACCTCCCACACTATATGCACACCTCATATCAAACCATTTTACTGCTGCATTTTCAAGATATGGGACATTATTACACTTTAAAGGGCTATAAAGATCCCATTTCTAATAAGTAGAAAAAAACAATGGTCAGTTCTTATAAAGGACATGCCATATTATATGCACACATCATATCAAACCATTTTACTGCAGCATTTTTGAGATATGGGTCCAAATGGTGATTTGGAGGGCTATAAAGACATAATTTCTAATAAGTAGAAAAAAACAATGGTCAGTTCTTATAAAGGATATGCCATACTATATGCACACCTCATATCAAACAATTTTACTGCAGCATTTTTGAGATATGGGTCCAAATGGTGATTTGGAGGGCTATAAAGACATAATTTCTAATAAGTGGAAAACAACAATGGTCAGTTCTTATAAAGGACATGCCATACTATATGCACACCTCATATCAAACCATTTTACTGCAGCATTTTCGAGATATGGGACATTATTAAACTTTAAATGGCTGTAAAGATCCCATTTCTAATAAGTAGAAAAAAACAATGGTCTGTTCCTATAAGGGATATCCCATACTATTTGCACACCTCATATCAAACCATTTTACTGCAGCATTTTTAAGATACGGGACATTATTACACTATAAAGGGCTGTAAAGATCCCATTTCTAATAAGTAGAAAAAAACAAAAGTCAGTTCTTATCATGGACATCCCATACTATATGCACACCTCTTATCAAACCATTTTACTGCAGCATTTTCGAGATATGGTACATTATTACACTTTAAATGGCTGTAAAGATCCCATTTCTAATAAGTAGAAAAAAACAACAGTCAGTTCTTATCTGGGATGTCCCATACTATATGCACACCTCATTTCAAACCATTTTACTGCAGCATTTTTCAGATATGGGACAATACAATGATTTAGAGGGCTATAAAGACACAATTTCTAATAAGTAGAAAAAAACAATAGTCAGTTCTTATCAGGGACGTCCCATACTATATGCACACCTCATATCAAACCATTTTACTGCAGCATTTTCAAGATATGGGACATTATTACACTTTAAATGGCTGTAAGGATCCCATTTCTAATAAGTAGAAGAAAACAATGGTCTGTTCCTATAAGGGACGTCCCATACTATATGCACACCTCATATCAAACCATTTTACTGCAGCATTTTCAAGATATGGGACATTATTACACTTTAAATGGCTGTAAAGATCCCATTTCTAATAAGTAGAAAAAAACAATGGTCAGTTCTTATCAGGGATGTCCCATACTATATGCACACCTCATATCAAACCATTTTACTGCAGCATTTTTAAGATTCGAGACATTATTACATTTTAAAGGGCTGTAAAGATCCCATTTCTAATAAGTAGAAAAAAACAATGGTCATTTCTTATAAAGGACATGCCATACTATATGCACACCTCATATCAAAACATTTTACTGCAGCATTTTCGAGATATGGGACATTATTACACTTTAAATGGCTGTAAAGATCCCATTTCTAATAAGTAGAAGAAAACAATGGTCTGTTCCTATAAGGGACGTCCCATACTATTTGCACACCTCATATCAAACCATTTTACTGCAGCATTTTCAAGATATGGGACATTATTACACTTTAAATGGCTGTAAAGATCCCATTTCTAATAAGTAGAAAAAAGCAACGGTCAGTTCTTATCAGGGATGTCCCATACTATATGCACAACTCATATCAAACCATTTTACTGCAGCATTTTTGAGATATGGGTCCAAATGGTGATTTGGAGGGCTATAAAGGCATCATTTCTAATAAGTAGAAAAAAACAAAAGTCAGTTCTTATCAGGGACCTCCCACACTATATGCACACCTCATATCAAACCATTTTACTGCTGCATTTTCAAGATATGGGACATTATTACACTTTAAAGGGCTATAAAGATCCCATTTCTAATAAGTAGAAAAAAACAATGGTCAGTTCTTATAAAGGACATGCCATATTATATGCACACATCATATCAAACCATTTTACTGCAGCATTTTGAGATATGGGTCCAAATGGTGATTTGGAGGGCTATAAAGACATAATTTCTAATAAGTAGAAAAAAACAATGGTCAGTTCTTATAAAGGACATGCCATATTATATGCACACATCATATCAAACCATTTTACTGCAGCATTTTTGAGATATGGGTCCAAATGGTGATTTGGAGGGCTATAAAGACATAATTTCTAATAAGTAGAAAAAAACAATGGTCAGTTCTTATAAAGGACATGCCATACTATATGCACACATCATATCAAACCATTTTACTGCAGCATTTTCGAGATATGGGACATTATTAAACTTTAAATGGCTGTAAAGATCCCATTTCTAATAAGTAGAAAAAAACAATGGTCTGTTCTATAAGGGATGTCCCATACTATTTGCACACCTCATATCAAACCATTTTACTGGCAGCATTTTTAAGATACGGGACATTGTTACACTATAAAGGGCTGTAAAGATCCCATTTCTAATAAGTAGAAAAAAACAAAAGTCAGTTCTTATCATGGACATCCCATACTATATGCACACCTCTTATCAAAACCATTTTACTGCAGCATTTTCGAGATATGGTAACATTATTACACTTTAAATGGCTGTAAAGATCCCATTTCTAATAAGTAGAAAAAAACAACAGTCAGTTCTTATCTGGGATGTCCCTACTATATGCACACCTCATTTCAAACCATTTTACTGCAGCATTTTTCAGATATGGGACAATACAATGATTTAGAGGGCTATAAAGACACAATTTCTAATAAGTAGAAAAAAACAATAGTCAGTTCTTATCAGGGACGTCCCATACTATATGCACACCTCATATCAAACCATTTTACTGCAGCATTTTCAAGATATGGGACATTATTACACTTTAAATGGCTGTAAAGATCCCCATTTCTAATAAGTAGAAAAAAACAATGGTCAGTTCTTATCAGGGATGTCCCATACTATATGCACACCTCATATCAAACCATTTTAACTGCAGCATTTCGAGATATGGGACATTATTACACTTTAAA